>NC_141004.1:67316637-67386637 GCF_052327205.1 Somniosus microcephalus | reverse complement strand
CCCCCCCCCCCGTCTCCAGTCTCTCCCTCCCCCCGTCTCCAGTCTCTCCCTCCCCCCGTCTCCAGTCTCTCCCTCCCCCCGTCTCCAGTCTCTCCCTCCCCCCGTCTCCAGTCTCTCCCTCCCCCCCCGTCTCCAGTCTCTCCCTCCCCCCCGTCTCCAGTCTCTCCCTTCCCCCCGTCTCCAGTCTCTCCCTTCCCCCCCGTCTCCAGTCTCTCCCTTCCCCCCGTCTCCAGTCTCTCCCTTCCCCCCGTCTCCAGTCTCTCCCTTCCCCCCGTCTCCAGTCTCTCCCTTCCCCCCGTCTCCAGTCTCTCCCTCCCCCCCCGTCTCCAGTCTCTCCCTCCCCCCCCCCCCCCGTCTCCAGTCTCTCCCTCCCCCCCGCCTCCAGTCTCGCGCTCTCCAGTCTCGCGCTCTCCAGTCCCCCTCCCTCGCGCTCTCCAGCCCCCCTCTTTCTCCCCCCAGTCTCTCTCTTTCTCCCCCTTTCAATCCTCGATCTTCCCCCATCCGGCCAGCAACAGAACCCCTGACCTCTGCACAGAGCCGACAAAAGCTTGGCCCAACTGGGTACTGCGCATGCGCTGCTCCGGTATCCCGCGAGCCGGCGCTGAGGGCTGAAAGGCAAAGAATGAGAGCGCGGGGGTTTCGCCCGCTATCCTCCTCCTCCTGCTCCTGCTTCTGCTGCTTCTTTCCTTCGGAACCGAGGATGACTTGCTTCCACACTAAAAATGAGTTCTCAGGTGACTGATGAGTCCAATGCAGGACCTACAGTCTCTGTCACAGGTGGGGCAGACTGTGGTTGAAGGGGCAGGTGGGTGGGGTGCTTGGGTTGATGTGCACTCCTTTCGCTGTTTGCATCTGGCTTCCGCTTGCTCCCGGCGAAGAGACTCAACGTGTTTGGCGCCTTCCCGGATGCTTCTCCTCCTTTGTGCGGTCTTGGGCCAGGGATTCCCAGGTGTCGGTGGGGATGTTGCAATTTTTCAAGGAAGCTTTGCGGGTGACCTTGAAGGGTTTTCTCTTGCCGTGTCGGAGCTCCGAGTAGAGCGCTTGTTTTGGGAGTCTCATATCGGGCATGCGGACGATGTGGCCCGTCCAGCTGATCGAGCAAGGTCAAAGCTGAAAGTTCAAGGGAGAAAACCAAAACCCTCCCATCGGAACACACTTCAAGAGCTGCAATTGCGACCGGCTCTGAGGTTGCAAGATTCGCCAACTAGTCTGTCTGGATTCCCGGGGCCATTGTGTATTGGGCCCCTCCCCCGCCCCAGCTAACTGTTCAGCTCTCTGCGCGCCATTTCAAGTCAACTGTGCGCGAGCTCAGGATCAGTGTGTGCGCGTGCGCACCTTGGAGGGAACAGTGGTCCTGGGCCTTAAATTGGCCACAGCCTTGTCTACTGCAATTCCAAAAGGTTGTTGGAACTGTAATGACCAGTAACTTCAATCTGGATTGCAAAATATATTTCACAGGTTTCGGAATATCCCCTTGACTGCAGGAAAATTACTTCTGTAGGTTGTGATATAAACGGCATAAAATGAAAGTAGTAACATTTCAGAAATGGATATTTGGTATTCTGATCAGTATTCTGTAAATAAACCTTCAAATTATGTTGCGTTTTTTATTTTGGAACTGTTACAGTTCCCACAAGGTTAGAAATCAAATCTGGAATGCAGTTTTTTCTGCCCCTTGGGTGGAAGTTCATGTATATTCATCACATTTTTACACATGCTTTTACTGGAAGTAATGGAAGATTGACTACGTGTCATGGAAAAATGAAGTGCTTCCACTCTCAGCACAACAGTGGAGCCCCTGTGGTTTGTTACTTAAAGGGGAAGCGCATCCATCTGAACTGCTGGATAATCTTTGAATACCTTTTTTTATTTAAATGGAGAAATCTATGTACTTATGTGTCTTATTCTTCCTGTATTTGGTGGTTTTAATACCCTATTTATATTACAGTGCTGCCCTATAAGGCAGTGCTCTAATATAAATGGAGCAATGTGCATTCCTCTGGAAGCAGTGACCACCATCCAAGGAGGTGATTTTTGTTTCCTGCCATCAGTGGCAAAGGTAAGTGTCTGCCGTTACCAGCGCTTGTTCTGGCTTTGCGTGGGTTGAGCTCGAGTGGGTTTTCACATTCCAGGCCTATGCAGGTCATTCCCCGCGGCAAATTTACTTCGTGACAATTCAACTGAATACAGTTCTGATTTAAAGTAAAATTGTCAACATTAACACCATAGTACTGTAGAGTGAAACCTGCATAAACAGACACTCCCAAAAAAACAGACACTGCAACAAAACTAACACTCACTGGCAGTCCCAAACAACTCGCATTGTAAAAGGCACAAGCGGCCCTCTGAATCCACACACTCGTGCAAATTTCAAACTGCGGATCGCCTTCAACGAGACATAGCCTGATGTTCCACCTGCTGACCATCCAACTTCCTTTTCTGGCTCCCATGTTAGCTGACATTGTTAACGGTGTTCTCTCCTCTGGTACTGTTCCCCCTCCTCTGGTACTGTTTTCCACCCCCCCCCCCCCCCCCCTCAAATCGGCCATCATTACCCCTCTCCAAAAAAAACAACCCTTGACCCCTCTGTCCTTGCAACCTACCGCCCCATCTCTAACCTCCCTTTCCTCTCCAAAGTCCTTGAACGTGTTGTCGCCTCCCAAATCCGTGCCCATCTTTCCTGCAACTCGATGTTTGAATCCCTCCAATCAGGTTTCCACCCTGCCACAGAACCGAAACGGCTCTCATCAAGGTCACAAATGACATCTTTTGTGACTGTGACGAAGGTAAACTATCCGTCCTCATCCTTCTTGACTTGTCTGCAGCCTTTGACACGGTTGACCACTCCATCCTTCTCCAACGCCTCTCCACCGTCATCCAGCTGGGTGGGACTGCACTCGCCTGGTTCCATTCTTATCTATCAAATCGTAGCCAGAGAATCACCTGCAACGGCTTCTCTTCCCGCTCCCGCATCGTTACCTCTGGTGTCCCCCAAGGATCTATCCTTGGCCCCCTCCTATTTCTCATCTACATGCTGCCCCTTGGCGACATCATCCCAAAACACAGCGTCAGTTTGCACATGTACGCTGATGACACCCAGCTCTACCTCACTACTACTTCTCTCGACCCCTCCACAGTCTCTAAATTGTCAGACCGCTTGTCAGACATCCAGTTCTGGATGAAGCCATTGTTTTCGGTCTCCGCCACAAACTCCGTTCCCTAGCCACTGACTCCAACCCTCTCCCTAACATCTGTCTGACGCTGAACCACACTGTTCGCAACCTTGGTGTCATATTTGACCCTGAAATGAGCCTCTGACCACCTGTCCGTGACATAACTAAGATCGTCTATTTCCACCTCCGTAACATCGCCCGTCTCCGCCCTTGCCTCAGCCCATCCACTGCTGAAACCCTATCCATGCCTTTTGTTACCTCTAGACTTGACTATTCCAATGCACACCTGGCTGGCCTCCCACATTCTACCCTATGTAAACCTGAGGTCATCCAAAACTCTGCTGCCTGTGTCCTAACTCGCACCAAGTCGCGTTCACCCGTCACCCCTGTGCTCGCTGACCAACATTGGCTCCGGGTTAAGCAACACCTTGATTTCAAAATTCTCATCCTTGTTTTCAAATCCCTCCATGGCCCCGCCCCTCCCTATCTCTGTAATCTCCTTCAGCCCCACAACCCCCCCGAGATATCTGCGCTTCTCTAACTCTGCCCTCTTGAGGATCCCTGATTATAATCACTCAACTATCGGTGGCCGTGCCTTCTGTTGCCACGGCCCGAAGCTCTGGAATTCCCTCCCTAAATCTCGCCGCCCCTCTTTCTTCCTTTAAGACGCTCCTTAAAACCTACCTCTTTGGCCAAGCTATTGGTCACCTGCCCTAATTTCTCCTTGCGTGGGTCCGTGTCTCATTTTTTGTCTTGTAACACTCCTGTGCAGCACCGTGGGACATTTTACTATGTTAAAGGCACTATATAAATACGTTGTTGTTGTTTGAATCACCCACAGCCGCTGTCCCTGCCGGTATCGGGGTTTGAATCACCCACAGCCACTGTCCCTGCCGGTATCGGGGTTTGAATCACCCACAGCCGCTGTCCCTGCCGGTATCGGGGTTTGAATCACCCACAGCCGCTGTCCCTGCCGGCATCGGGGTTTGAATTTCCCCACAGCCACTGTCCCTGTCGGTATCGGGGTTTGAATTTCCCCCACAGCCGCTGTCCCTGTCGGTATCGGGGTTTGAATCACCCACAGCCACTGTCCCTGTCGGTATCGGGGTTTGAATTTCCCCACAGCCGCTGTCCCTGCCGGTATCGGGGTTTGAATCACCCACAGCCGCTGTCCCTGCCGGTATCGGGGTTTGAATCACCCACCGCCGCTGTCCCTGCCGGTATCGGGGTTTGAATTTCCCCACAGCCACTGTCCCTGTCGGTATCGGGGTTTGAATTTCCCCACAGCCGTTGTCCCTGTCGGTATCGGGGTTTGAATCACCCACAGCCACTGTCCCTGTCGGTATCGGGGTTTGAATTTCCCCACAGCCGCTGTCCCTGCCGGTATCGGGGTTTGAATCACCCACAGCCGCTGTCCCTGCCGGTATCGGGGTTTGAATCACCCACAGCCGCTGTCCCTGCCGGTATCGGGGTTTGAATTTCTCCACAGCCGCTGTCCCTGCCGGTATCGGGGTTTGAATTTCCCCCCCTCACACCCCCATCTGCAGCCGCTGCCCCTGTCGGTATCTGGGTTTCAAAGTCAAGTATGCAGTGGATTACTAAATTTCTATGTAAGATAGTATACATCTGACCTGTGTGTGGGATCTGTCTTGATAATGTAAATAAATATCATTCCAAGAGTGTCGCACAGTACCCAAAGTTGATGCCCATTGTCCAGCTAATTGGATCTTCCTCTTTCATTGATCAATCACTGTGATCAGAAAGATTCATCGAGTGTTGGTGCTGTATAGCCAGTGTGGGAAAGCTCAGCTTATCAATTTTAAAGATACTGTATCAGATAAGTGGATGCATAAATTAATTTAGTATTTGAAAGTATTTATTAATGTAACTATTTAATTTTCTCTGAAACTTATCCTAAGGATGCCTTTAAATGCAGCTGAATTGAGAGTCAGGGAGTGACCTGACCCTGGAATGAAGCAGAGTGAAATTTCCTGGAGGAAAGATTAATTAATTTAATGCATTTTTTCCCAGTTTATAAATCCTTTATTAGTTTAATGGAGCACTGTTTCTCCATTGTAAATACAATATCTTTTGTATTAATTTGCCAAGAACTGAAATTGTAATCATACTAAGCAACATGCGAGCTGATCAAAAAAATCACTTTGTTTTGATGTAACTTGTGCAGTAGGTATATCATCAACCATTGCTCCTGTTGTATGGTTTGAAAATATGACCTGATCAGTTGTACGTTGTAACTTATTTGAGGATATTACTGTGAGATACTGTAATATGTAATAGTGTGTGAGTCAGTTGTCTCCCTTCAATAAGGCAGCAGTGCTGGTGTTGTCTACTGTTGTTTGGATAGCAGGCTTTCAAAAATTACTGCACAGTATCAAACAGTAGACACTGTGATTGAGCATTAATAATGGGAGTACTGACTCCCTGTACCGGGGACTTGAAAATAACAGGGAAATGGAGAAGCATAGCTCCACCCTCAGGCTTTGGATTGACCTGACTATCCTCAGTTCACCAGGACAATTCAGTCAGCACCCCGATATTCATTAGAGCTGCTTTTAAGTAATTGAGCAGATTTCTATCTGCCTCTGGTGCGTGTAATGAACTGACGTGCTAGGACACATAATAGTGCATAGTTTGACAAATACACAATGTGCTAAAGACCTGAAGCTTGGACAGAACTTCTGATCAGAAATATCTGAGCGTTTATTAAATATCATTTTTATTTTACAATTGAATTTGATTTTTTTTTTAATTTTGAGTACAGGATGTACCAGTAAGTGGGCTATAACACTCTTTCTCTTTTTGCAGGGGGTTCCTAAAGTGGGTTCTCCTGCTCCAGTGTCCAGTCAGCAGACAGTAACCCAACACCCGCAGTCGCAGATTCCCCCAGCAGTGGAGCAGTATACAGGGTCCCAGAGCTCTCAGGTACCAGTCTCCCCTGCGGAAACCGAGTCTGTCAAGAAACCCAGCCAGAGCTTCATGTGTCTTTGGAAAGGCTGCAAGAGGTCAGTCACCTATTCAACCTGCAAGAAAGGGACACTGCACTAACTCCTCAGTAATGTACATTGTATCTCCTTAAATAGCAGCAGGGCGTAGTGCCATTTTTGCTTAACATGTCTCTATATAGTTCAGAGTGGTTCCTGAATCTGAACTGGGCAGCTTGAATTTATTTGCCCAGATTGGATTTTTGTGGGCATAGATTGGCGCCTTTGCTCATCCTAGACAAGTTTAAGGTATGTATGTTACAGCAGAACAGTTGAAGGTGTCTCGAACTTTACTGTGCAAGGAGCAGTGTGCTTTAGGTAGAATATGTTAGCAGTAGATTAACTCCTGGCACGAGTGGTGGGCCATGAGTTTGTACCTGTGTGAGGGGCTGTATATACACGTGCGCACACGTAGTTCTTGATTGTAGCTGTACTCCTGTGGGAAGTTGTAGCGGTCAGATCAGGCATGTCCCTACGGGCAAGGAGAGAAAATCTGGGGGAGAGTCATCACTGGCTGCTCTTGTACATGCTCTAGTTCTCTAGTTGCTGGCTTTAGTACAGTATTAGTTGGGAGCAGATGTTTCTCTCTCTCACACATTCTTTCTGAGAGTCATTTTGTCTTTTGGATGAGATGTTAAACTGAGGCCTTGCCTGCCCTTTCAAGATCCCACAGCAGTATTCGAAGAAGAGCTGGGGAGATCTCCCAATGTCATGGCCTATATCTATCCTTCAACCAACATCCCTTTTAAAAAAAATTCAGATTAGCTGGTCACGTCTCTCCCTGTTGTTTGTGGGACCATGCTGTGTTGCAAATTGGCTGCCGTGTTTCACTACATTATAACAGTGACTACACTTCAGAAGCACTTAATTGGCTTTAAAACTCTTTGGGACATCCTGAGGTTATGAACGACGCTGTCGAAATGCAAGTCCTTTCTTTTCACTAACTCTCATGTTCTCTTTCATGCTGTACCAGGCTGAATTATGATTTGGGCTAAGATATTTTATTCATATATAAAATAAGCATTATAGCAGAATTGAGGGTAAATACATTCTTGTTAGAGCACTGAATCTTAAGAAATCTACATGTGAAATTCCTTTTGAATTGTTGTCATTTTCAAACCTATTGGTTGCTCATGTTCAGTCTGTGCTGAGCGAAGAGGGGACTTGTTGCAGGGAACAATGGTATCCATCAGTTTTTTGATGCCTTCCTCTTTACTCTCCCCCCACCCTTTTTCCGGTGGCTGTCTTCAGTTTGGTGAGGACTTCAGTCAACGAATTACACATGCTGTGGTGGATGTGTTTCTCTGGAGCATTGGGCTTGAATTCAGTAATCATCTGTGCTGAGGTCATTCTATATCTTAGAGGCAGCTTTGCTATCCTGGCTATATTTGAGAATTGTATCCTATTTCTTCACAGGTTCTCTGAATCCCATAGTAATAATCCATTGCCTGGAAATTCCCAAGCCAGTTATTGTCCATCCATCTCTTTTTGCTGGGGCTGCTGTGACTGTTTAGTTGGTAAATGCACAGTGTGGTGTGGTATAGAGCTGCTTGGTGAGTTAGTTGATCTCCGTCATGGCAGTGGTGGCGCCATGTATTTGGCCTACATGTTCCCAGACTAGGGAGAGTAAACATTGATCAATTTTGAACATTCCTCAGTTGTACAAAATTTGCACAAAGTCAGGGTTGGTCGGAACCTTTTTACAATAGTGAACTTTGACACAACTCTGAGCTCTCAGGAGTGCAACCTGCAGTGAGAGGCGTCGAACTGCCTTTACCCGATCTATCATGGTGAATATTTTTGCAGATGAAGTAGGTCCAAATCATCCTGGAGGTAAGAAAACTTCAAATTTCGGCAAATCCTACTGGATAGTGTTATGGGACATCAGTGTGTAGGGATACCTTTGCCCGTCCCTGCTCCAACAGGTTCCAAATCTCAGCCACGTCACGTGGGATGGCTGCCGATCTCTGCTCAATATCCTCTAGAAGGAGGAAAGAGAGCCATTTCTGGGCAGCTGGTGAGTCGCTCCTAGAGGTGAGAAGAAGGCAGGGGGATAGAAGCGGTCAGTCCTGTCTGCTGAAGAGCTGAAGTACATGGGGGGAGGGAAGAAAAAGATTTTATAACCGTAAAAAGTTCATTTATAAGGTGCCCTCTGTGTATGGGTGTGTGTTTACAGTGTCAGTAATACTGACCTTTAGTTTTGCTTTGTTTAACCTAACCTACTATTCACAGGTGGTTTGAGACGCCCGCCCAGGTGTTTTACCATGCAGCTACTGAGCACGGAGGAAAGGATGTGTATCAGGGTCAATGTATGTGGGAGGGCTGTGAGCCACTCCCTCGACAAAGGCTATCATTTATCACACACCTGCAGGTAATATTCTTTCATTTAACGGTTTACTTCCTGATCAATTTTAAATGATTGTTTTTAGCTTTGGAGAGTGGTGCCTTTATTAATAAAAGATGTCATAATTTTTTGTCGTTTTGTGGGAGAGGCATGAGGGGTATAAGGTAAAGGATGGAAGTGGTCGAGTACATCTTGACTTCCGGCTTCCATTCGCTCCACGCCCCCAATAAATGTGGTAATTTTGCACGCCCAGTCCCATACAGGAAATTCATGTCAGGGTGACCTAAAACTGACTCAGGTTATCTGTGCTTAAATGTGATTCTGCTTCAAAATCCAGATTCCCCAAAATCCTTCTGAGTACCTGAACCGTCAAGTTGTTCAAATTCCAATTGCGTCATTAGACTTTGAAGAATAGCCATCAAAAGGCAAAGGAAATGACTTATGTTAAAGCTAGTACTTTCATTGCTAACTGCAAGAAACAGTCATGTTCACTGTACATAAGGAAAAATAAATCCAGACTAAGTATATTGCAAACTGTAAAGTAGTAGTGAAATTCTGGCCACTTGACCTATATCACCATACAGTATGAACACCCTCATTCAGTGTGTGATGTGGCCTTCAGTCCAATTAGATAGATTTTCATGCATTGAGCTGGGGCTTTAGCATATGAAATCGAAAATACTAAATATGCAAAGTTCTTTCAGGAATTGTCAGGTATAAAATGACTTGAATGATATCTACAAGCTGAAGAGAAGCTAAGGCCTACTGTAACCATTTTATCTCTAAATCCTAATATTGGCAACACATTGGAGCACCAGTGCATGGTGACGCACCCATGGGGGGAGGGGCAAGCTTCCAGCCTCCACAAGTTGCTGCATTCCTGTGGACTGGTGTTGAGAAGGCCCATGGCCCATTCCTAGATTGGAGGGAGAAAAAGAGTGAGCTTGTCTCCAGGTTATTGTGTGGTCAGAGTAGCACTGGGGACTAGGCTAGTCAACTGCAGGCCATATTCAACCTTGGTGACTAGGGAAAGGAGAATAATTCGGTCCTGTTTTCTTTGTGATCTCCGGTAACCCACAAATTGCTAGAAACAAAACCGGTCAGTTAGTAAATTTGAACTCTGCGGCAGAAAGTTCCTTTTATCGCTGTTTTGTCTCATAGTTTCAGGAGTGTATGTGTTGCCACTACAACTAATATTTAGGCCAATGAAAGGGCAAAATGCTCCAACTCCTAATCTGTGGCATTTTTACTGCCTTTTCTAGAGAAGGGCCCAGCAAGAATTACATGGTGTTGATTGTCCAAGAGTCCTGGATAAGATTGGTCAGAACTAATTCTCTAATTCTCTTCAGTTTGACTGGATAATTATGCAACTTTGTTCAGCATGCCTACCATCTCAAATCAATCCTTCACATGCAGAGTTCAGAAGTATATTGAAAATAAACAGATTAGTTTTTTTTCGGGTTCTAATACTTTCATATGGGTGTTAAAAATATAGCTGAAAGGAGAGTGTGCAGTGCCAGTGTGAAACCATGATGAAATTTTTGTCTACTTGCAAGTGATGCAAATTCTTTCCCCTCAAAATAAACACAGCTTTTTTATATAAAAAAATATAAAGTACCTCGCTGAGCAGAAAGGTTCACTTAACTTATTGCTTGTGAACATTGTTCAGACTCGCATGTTGTAAAAGGCATGCTTCCTCTCGAGCAAGCACATTATAAGATCAGGGTCAGAATTGTGGAGGGCTGTGCAGCTTTCTTACCTATCCATCCCCCCAGACCATGTGGATAATCTATGAATAAGAAAATTGGGCACTTGGTTTTTTTGGGGGCGGAGGAACAGAAGGAAAATATATTTTAATAAAGCATTAAGAATCTCATTAGCCTTAAAAGACTGCATTTTCAGGCAAACCCATAGTCCCCCTCAGGTATTACGTTGCACTGTGTTGAGGACAACTTAGAATGCAATAGAAATGTTCAGCTGGCTGTGTGTACAACTTGTTGAAATTATCATGGATTTAATTTGAGGTCAGTGCATCTCAGTTTTTTGCTGCTTACGATTTGACATTTCAATAGGACAAACACTGTTCAAGGGAGACTCTGCTTGTTGGACTGAAGAGGTTGGAGCAGAAAGCACAAATGAGCACCTCGCAAACTGCAGTAAGGTAAGTACCCACTTCCAGAAAATAAAATGCCCTGTTGTGCTAGTATTCGCCCATCCATGTATGAAGGTGCTGTTAAGATGCAGGTTCGTGCCTGCAGGTCCTTAATCATAGAATCATTCGGCCCATCATGCCTGTGCTGGCTCTTTGACAATGCAGTCGTGCTTAGTCCCACACCCCCACTTTTTGTCCTTAGCCCTGTAAGTTCCTCATCCTCAACTCCCTGTCTAACTCCCTTTTAAAATTATTTATGGAATCTGCTTCCACCACCTTTCCAGATAGAACGTTCCAGATCCCGACAGCTCTGAGTGAAAACATTTCTTCTCATCTCCCCTCTAAATCTTTTGCCAACGATTTTGGATCTACGACCTCTAGGTATTGACCCACTCGCCAGAGGGAATAATTTTTCTCTACTCTATTAAAACCTCTCAACATCTTGGAAACCTCTATTAGGTCACCTCCCAACCTTCACTGTTCCAGGGAGAACAGTTCTAACTTTTCCAGCCTCTCCTTATAACTAACGTCCCTCATCCCTGTTAACATCCTAGTAAACCACCTCTACCCTTTCTAAGGCCTTTACATCTTTCCTGAAGTGTGGTGCCCAGAATTGTCCACTATACTCCAGTTGAGGCCTAACGCAGCTATTGCACATTGTTTCCTTCCACTCCATTTCTTTGCAAAATGATCTGTGGACAAGATACAACAGAAACCTTTACTAAAATTGGAGCGTGCACATGTTCCTTGGAGAAGCTATGATTGGTGCTGTTAATTACAGAAATTGTCAGGCAGGCAACAGCACCACCAGGACTTGTCTACCACTTCAGTACTAAACAAATCCTTCTGTGTGATGTGATCAGTTAGCACCTGCCAACTTCATTTTGGTGAAGTTAATATGAGACAACATGGAGCTCAACATCTGTAATAAGTCAAAATGTCATTTGTGGGGTCAAAATACAGACGGTGTTGTACAAGCAATATGTATCACATCCATCAAGTGCATCTCAGATTTTGGAGGACTCAGTGGGTCAGACGGTGTGATATTTCTGAGACCCGGGTTCAAACCCAGCTTGCACCGATGGGATGAAAGTCTGCTCTGTTGGCTGTACAAACTCTTTGTGCTATGAATTTGAATAATCTCAACCCAATTCCTTGTGAGTACTTGCCCACAACACAAAACTGGTCCTGAATAAGGATAGTGAGTGTAAGAAATTGAATCACACCTGTACAGTAGGCATTCTTCTAAGGTTGGGTCTGAGGCACTTTATTGGGGCAGAGTAGAAAGGTATTTTCTCTGAGCTTGACCTGAGTGCTTGATGCTGACACCAGGGCTCGATTTTAACTTTGGTGCGGGGAATTGTCGGGTTCCCCGAATTTGGTGTTTCCCACACGAATCTAAATGGGTCTATGAGATTGATGCAATTTTAACTCAATTGACCAACTGATTTCCAACGTGTGGGAAGCCTTGGCAATTGAGTATCTCCAGTCAGAAAGTCACAGAATATGCCGTCATTGCTGCTGCTTTTAAGGTCCACAGCCAGCCTTGCTTCTTCTGCAGGCTTCCAAACTTCACCATTGAGATGGCACGGGAGCAACGGCCAGCGGGAGGGCAAGAGCTGCCCCCAAGTATGATGAGGCTTCACTCCAGGCATTGCTGGATGGTGCTAGGGCCCACAGGGAGGTCCTGTTCCCTTCAGGGAGGAAGAGGCCTCCCAGTCAGACCAAGGCTGTGTGGCTACAGGTGGTTGGTGAAGTCAACTCCTTGGGGCTCACACGGCGCACCTGGATGCAGTGCAGGAAAAGATTCCATGACCTTCATCGCACTGGAAAAGTAAGTACTGTATGAAGTTTCCATCACCCTCAATCTGATCCCCATTGCCTTTCTTCACCAGCACTCAGCTTTAGCAGTCTCTTCCTCCACATCCCACTAGACACTCACATCCATGCACCCTTACCCATTCCCTCTCTCTCTATGCTCACATTCACATAACTATTCCACCATGCAGCCCTCACACTCCCTCTCACTCTGATGCTTTGAACACAACTGACTACACACAGGGAGGGCCCTTGGTCTTGCAACCTCACTCCATCTTTGTCTCCCTCTAAGTATCTATGCTATGCAATCTCTGCACTCACTCCTTCATTCTCACTCAACCTCCACTTGTCTCCCTCATTGCAGGAAAAGAGAGCGAGCCAGGACAGGAGGAGGGCCGCCCTTATTAGCGCCGCTCACCCCCTGGGAGGAAGGCGTCCTGGAGATTGTCGGGGCTGACATAGATGCGGAAGTTGGGGAAGGAGAGACAGGTGCATCCCCGCGAGCTGGTGACAGAATAGTTTTCCATCTCTCTCATTGGCATTGCATGAGTCGCTGATAATGATTCTGAAGCGACATCATATGGACTTATGATCATCTGCAGAATGCAATGTGCATGTAACCTTGGCATCACATCTCTAACTTTTTCCTTGACTCCCCCACAGGACCATCGAGAGCCCCAGTGTGCAGGAGGAAGAGCCCGAGATGCCAGACTCCTCAGAGGAATCTGCAGCCTCTGAGGGCGCAGTGTCAGCAGAAATAAGCGCACCCAGCACCAGCGCAGACACTCACACCTCGGTGGGACCTTCGGGACATAGAGTAGAGTTGTCACCTGGTGTTTCACAACTCACAAGTGAGCATCAGCAGATTGTGGAGACGGGGACAGCAGTGGAGAGTCCTCGTCGGAGGGTGCAGGACTTTGCCAACTCGGCTCAGTTGCATGTCGACCCTCTGCCTCTGGGTCCATCCGTAAGATCAGAGGTGATGGAACTCCAGGCACAGATGCAGGAGTCTCTGGCAGGTTTTGTCTCTAGGGTCGCTGCGAGTGTGGAGTGAATGGAGGAGTCCATAGCGAACATGAGCAGAGCCTTTGTGGAGTCATTGGCGCATGAACACAACATGGAATGGATGCCTACCTACGTGGAAATGATTGCTGCCTCCGTGGTAAGGCTGGCTACGGTAGAGGAGTGGAGGGCTACGGCCATGGAGGAGGTTAGTCGCCAGGGTATGGAAAACACGGTGAGTGTTCAGAATAGAATGACATCTCTTGAGGAGCGATGGGCATCTATTGAACAGAGAAACCAGACCTTCATGGAAGTCATTCTGAGTAGGACTGCCATTGCAGATACGGGTCCCCATGGCCCCCCTGATGTGCAGCAAGGTGCTCTCAAGCCACTTGCAGGCACTGAGGGGGACCTGACCCATGAGAGGGAGGTTGGTGGCAGACCTCAAGGAAGTGGGGGGCTCCTCTCCAAGCGTTCACACTTCCATGCCACTGCAGAGCCCTCGGTCAGAGCCCCGCCGGAGTCCACACCCAACTGAGATAGACGTCTCAACTCCTGCACAGCCGCAGGAGTAGCAGACTGCTGACGAGCCCTCACAGGCTCGCCACCCCAGAGGACGCCCGCCAAAGGTGTCGAGACAAGAGCAGCAGGAAAGTGAGTAAGGGGCCTCCACATCTGCTGAAGCCACAGGGGAACCACTACGTAGTAAGAGGAAAATAAAGCACAAAGTCACAAGGGTAGTCACTTGGGTGAAATGTTCTGTAAAAATGCCATCAGTTGTTTGTTTTGCATAAAAATTCTGATGGCAACTTCTGCAGTTGTGGCGTGTGTCATTTCGCGAATGGGGCTGGAGGTCCTCTAATGCCAAGAAGGGAAGGAAAAAAAGGCCTCCCATGCTTCTGGTAGATGCCTCAGTTGAGGAAGCGCTGAGTGAGGCTGGCGAGAGGGGTTTCGCAGGAGGTCACACTGGAGAAGTGTGTGAGGCTCCAACCTTCCACAGGTGTGGTTAAGCCTGGTAAAAGTTGCCCCAGGCCTGAAACAGCAAAGTCCTGCCACCTGCAAATGATGGCTGATCAAATCTCCCCTTTAATGGTTGACCTTCAGCTGATAGTCAGCAAGCCAATAGTGCTCACGCCAGGTTTCACAGGCGTGATCCCCACCAGGCGTGTTTTACGTGGGAAAAGGGTTAAACGGGCAAGGGCCTGTTAAAATGGGATTATAAAGGCCAATGAGTGCTGTTTAAGGGCCCTAAAGACCAGTTCCGCCTGTTGCAGGTGGGACTGATTCGGGACCATCAGACACGCCTGGGTTAAAATGACTAGGTGTCGGGAACCAGGCGGGGTGGGGGGGGGGGGTCCCGACCCCCAGGTTTTGCGATTTTTAACCCCCCCCACACGCCTCAAAGCCCGCCTGACAGCTGAGTTAAAATCGAGCCCATGGGGTCTAAACAGTATTCCATCTCCCAGTGCACAAAAAAATAAACAACTCCACAACAAATTCAACTTGCATTTATATAGCATAGAAAAACATCACACAGTGCTTTGCAGAGGCACAATTTAAAAAAATCGATGCAGAGCCAAAGGAGATATTGGGCTGACCGAAGAGGTGGGTTTTAAGGAGCACTTAGCGGAAGAGATGGGCAGATGGAGGGGTTTAGGGAGACATTTCTAGACCATGAGGTCTCAGTAAGTGAAAGCTCGGCTGCCAATGGTGGGGCAAAGGGAAGGGGATGCACAAGAGACAAAGGTACAGAGACTTCTGGGAGGAGGGTATGGGAGGGCTGGAGGAGGTTACAGAGGTAGGAAGGGGCGAGGTCATGAAGGGATTTAATCAGAAGGATGAGAATTTTAAATTTAAGACATTGGGGGTGCTGGGAGCCAATGTAAATTGGTGAGGTCGGGCATAATGGGTGAGTGGGACTTGGTGCCAGACAGGATACGGGCAGTAGAGTTTTTTTGTAATGAGTTGAAGATTGTAGAGGGTGGAATTAGGGGGCCACCCAGGAGAGTGTTGGAATAAAAACAGAAAATGCTGGAAATGCTCAGCAGGTCAGGCAGCATCTGTGGAGAGAGAAACAGAGTTAACGTTTCAGGTCGATGACCTTTCGTCAGAACTGAACTTCATCAGCGTTGGAATAGTTGGGTCTGGAGGTGATAACTGCATGTATGAGGGATTCAGCGGCAGATGGGATGAGCCAGGGACGGAGGTGGGTGATAAGTTGTAAAAATTGCAACGTTTTTTTTTTCATGACAACTTTGAGGTATTTAATACTGTTCCATTCCATCCATCATATAGTATGACATCTGCAGCTTCTCCAGGTACAGCAGCTCACTATCTTGATTGTCACAGTCAAATTCCACTTTGCCTGCTGTGGAAATTAGTAGCCACACAAAATCCCTTCCAAAAACAATTAAAGCATTTAAAGGATACTGTGTTTGTCTATGGGTTATGGAAACTATTCCAGCATGACTATAACCTGCCTTTATGTATTAGGCAGCCAGGTTCACATAGTCCTTCTTGAAATCCATATACAGACTATATCACTTTCTGTACTTCCATAATTCAGTACCAGAAATGGACTTGTATATTTGGAGTGGTATAATAGTTGATTGCATTAAGGTGGCATTTATACAAACTAGATCTTCCACATTTGACCCTTCCATTCGATAGTAAGCTGGACACTAGCACCCTGGGCCATATCAAATAGTGTTGCTTGAAGATATTTTCAGGACCTGTTTTAATGTCCAGAACAAAGTTATTGGTGGGACTTCACAACCCCTTAGTGTTCTACATCATGGGGTTCTTAAATGCTTTGGGTCATTACATGCGAGTTAATCACGTCCCAGGATGAATTGCTCATTACTAAATTCCTTTATATATGACCCATAATTGTCTTTGAATGCATCACACATCTCTGCATTGAAATCTCACAAGAGACTGGATGTGGTAACCTCTATCCTGAGTTTAATGTCTCTTAATATTTTATTCTTCAGGCCGTCTCCATCAGATGGTACAGCTCCGACACCTAAGACTCACAAGGCCTTGGTCAATCACCCCAGCGCCGCTCTAATGGCTCTAAGGAAAGGCTCCCGCAACCTTATTTTTAAGAATTACTTGGTAAATATCTGCTAAAACTCCTCTGGAAGGGAAAACATTTTTTTAACACATAAGAGGTAATAAATGACTTCTAAATGTCAGAGGGTTGTGTGTTCAGGCTCCACTCCAGGATTTGAGCACGTAAGCTTGGCTGGCACTTCAGTGTACTACTGAAGGAGTGCCTTCTTTCAGGTGAGCCACCAAACCGAGGCTCTCTTCAAGTAAACATAAAAGATCCCATGATATTATTCAAAGACGAGCAGGGAGGTGTCCTGGTCAACATTCCTTCCTCAACCAACACCACCAAAACAAAAAGAGACATCTTATTTGCAGTTGGGGGTGAGACCTTGCTGTGCACAAATTGGCTACTGTTTTTGTCTACCTACTAACAATTGCTAAATTTCAAAAGTAATTAATTGGCTGTGAAGTGCTTTGGGCCTCCCCAGGATGTGATGAGGTGCTATTTAACGCAAGTTTGTCCTTTGTTGCTACACACTGAGCAAACACTGGAGTCACCAGTTGAGGTGTCAGTTACTAGCCAGGCACTTACTTTTATTGATGATTACTGGAATTCCTATGTTTATTGCTGTTCTCTCTATTAAATTGATTAAGGAACCGTGTAATATTTTTAAGACCATGACAATGATGCCAAACTGGGGACTGCAATGGGTGGTGCCAATGACAGGAAATAAATTTTAAAAGATTGTGTTTACCGTATGTGGTGGACTCCGAAACACCAGTTGTCTTGTTTCCACAATTTTATGAGTGTCCTCGCTCAATAATAACCAATCCCACATACAAAGTGAGATTGCATGAGTGAGTAAAGATGAGCGTTCATAGTGCTTGGCCACCAAGTGATACTAGGCTTTGATAGGCTGAATGGTTCCTTGTGCCCAAGTACTCTAAGAAAGAACTTGCATTTATATAGGGCTTTCATACTCTTAGGATGCTCACAGCCAATGAATTACTTTTTTTTAAGTGTAGTTACAGTTTTATAGGCATGCACAAGGCCTTCAAATAGCAATGAAATAATTGACAAGTGAATCTGTTTTGGTAGTGTTGGTCAAGGGATGGTTTGTTGCTGGCCAGGACACTGGGAGAACTCCCCTACCCCTTTTGGAATAGTGCCATGCGACAGACCGATGGGACATCAATTTAACAGCTTGTCCAAAGCCACCACCTTTGACAATGAAGCATTCCCTTCAGAACTGTAATGAAGTGAAAACCTAGATTATGTGCTGAACACCTGGAGTGGATCTTGAACCCACAACCTTCTACACCAAGTTGACACCAAATCGTGGTGGGTAAACAGCCTAGTTGAAGATGGGCACCAGAGACTGGGCAGTGGATAGCATCGGGTTACATATTGCAGTTGCATTTTGGTGAATGGACAACTAAATTTTATGCTTGATTTAGAACCTATAAAGAGCTCATAATTGTCTGCAATTGGTTCCTCATAAAAGTTTATATTTGATGAATACAGAACTATGAGCACCAGTTCCAACCTAGTGCCAAAAACACTGGAGACTGGTGAGTGGGCAGTATCATTACTCCCTCGAGTCTTGTCATTGACACCACTTATTGCAGTCCCCAGTTTGGCATCATTGCCATTCGGGACAACAACACCAAACCAAAGCAGGAGGAAATGCTTCCTGACACTTAACCCCCCCCACTTTTTTCCCCGCAAAATCTAAAGTGTTGATTAATGAGCCAATTCTCTGAGAGCTTCTGAAGGATTAATTTGTTTCTGCCTTCTGCTGCATATGTCTGGCTTTGATCAGATGGGTACCATAGCACCTTCAGTTGAGCACTGACCTAGATGAGACTGGCATCGGGCGGGGGGGGGTGGTGGCGGTGAGTGTTGACAAACCTAAGCTTGTCAATAGGTTTCACCCTAAGCTTATAGTAAGGGTACCCTATTTTTTTTCAGATGAACGTGGACTTGAAGAAGAGGAAGTACTCCCTTCAGGTGCTCCTGGAGACATTGGAAACTATTCCAACATTTCTCTGCCCCTCACTGCACTTGAGCTTCTTTTCTTGAGTGCGTTGCTTGCATTGCCTGACAAATCAAAATCCAGGTCCCAAAATACCATTACTAATAGGGTCTCCGTTGTAAACTTGGTAACTGTATTGATATGCCTAATCTAAGTTACGTAGCAGCCATGGCCTCCTAACCTAATTTACTCCCAGAAGTTTTGTGACACACGAGTCTTTTTATATACAGCCTGCACCGAACTCTCATTATTTTCCATTTATTTTCTTATTTTCCATGTGCAAGGTATTGAAAGTCACCTGACAGTTAAAACGATTGACATCTGGGGCTCAAAATTGTATGCATAAGACAGATTGCAGATGTAATTGCTTTCTATCAGATTTACTAGATTTGTTTAGATACAGTCTATTGCAGATCAGTTCTTCTAATGCCTAAACTCCCGCTATACTCTGGAGTAAAGTTTAGACAAACACAAATGCCATTGTTCAGATAGCCAAACTGCTGCAGCGGGTGCTGCTGATGACTGTGATGCAAGTGCTAAGACGTACCACAAGGCATTGTCGTCAGTCGCAATGTATGATTTTGGGATCCCAGGTTTTCAGTGAATAAGCTACAGGAAACTCTCGTTTAAACGGCACCTAAATATCTGGAATTCTCTATTAACTGGCAAAATTCATACTCCGAAAACACCTCAATAACCGGAAATGTTGCCGAGTCTCCCGCGGTGGCTGAGTTAGTCAGTGTGGGTAGTTCTTCAAACTGCCACTACTCGGCTTCTTGGCACTGTCAGAAGTCCGAACACCTCAATAAGAGGAGTCTGACTCTTTGTTTGTTTAAAAATAGCCTTGGTAGATAACCCTCTTCGTCATCCGGAATTTTTAATCAACCGGCACCATCCCGGTCCCGTCGGTGCCGGATACCAGAGAGTTTCCTGTACTTGGCACAGCTTCATCAAGCAGCACCTTGGTTTCAGAGCTACCCAAGACCAAACAAGGTTTCTCCCATAGATCTAAATGACCCAGGCAGGGTGGACAGCAAGGAGCCAGGAAGCAGAAGCTCTGAGCATCTACACCCCATTAGTGATGTTTAGATAAGAAAATCCTCTTATTTTGAGTAATAAACACCATTACTTCTTTAAGGGGATGTAAAGCCTACCCTATAATAAGCTATATAGATCAGAAGGTCTTGTGCTTGATTCTAGACCAGTGCTGGGTAGCAATTGGGGCACTGTAATTGTCGCCAGCGCTCCTGGGCTCAGGAGGGAGAAAATCAGTCATGGCACCTGCTTGTGATTTCTACCTAGTGACTTGTGCTGGAACGTGGATGTTGGTGAGGACAAGATTGAACTCGACTGCTGTACCCCACAGTTGACTAGCCTGACAGCATTCATACCCCAGTAAGATGTTAATACTTTCATGAGAGGGGGAGAAAAAGAAAAGGACATGTAGGCGACTGGCCCCGGAGGTCTCTGCTCATGTTGCTCTGTAATGTGCTGTTAGGTTATGTAGTAGAGTAGGCCATTCAGCTACCTCAGATTTTCCTGCTGCTATTTTAATTGTCCCAGTGGTTCAGCTGAGATGAAACTATGGGCATGAGCCTGAACTTCTACCACTGTAAGGGAGCAGTCTATTTCTCTCCTCTTTAAATTACCATTTTTATATATATATATGTATAGTTTCCATGATTTTCATTTATATTCATTTCTTTGGCAGGATGAGAAGGAAGGGCCGATTGTGAAGCATATTCGTTTGACTTCTGCCTTAATCTTGAAGAATGTTGCTAGATACTCAGAGCTTGGGCGAATGTAAGTTCCATTTTGCCTCTATTTATAAAATATCTTCTGACACAGATAGCCATCTTCACTTAGGGAAAATACTTCTGAGTTCAATCCCTTCCACAGCTGGCATTGAAATAAGATCAAGAGCTCACTTGAGTATTAAAACGCATAACCCTTATGTTTATTTTTTTTTTTAAACACTAGTTGAATTTGTTTTTAGTCACAATCAGTTTCTCCCGATTTCAGAACAGCAGTTCTACAACTTTGTTCTATTGTGTAGCATTGACGTACGTTAAGTAAAAATCCCATCAGTATTTGGGATCCAGTGTGGTTTTATATTCTGCCAATGAATAAAAGATCTGAAACTGCTTGCTTTCTCATCTCAGATTGCTGAAGCGGCACGAGAACCACCTATCTGTACTGGCCATCAGTGGGATGGAGGCTTCCACTGCACTTGCTAAATGCCTTTATGAACTCAACTCGCAAGAACAATCAGAGCCAACAGAAAGCAAACGCTGAGAAGAACTTGATACAATAAAAATCCAGCGACAGTAAACAAGGGTCAAAGGAGGAAGTGTAATCATTGTGCAAATGAAGAACTGGAACCTTACTGTCTACATTTTGTACCCGTTTACTATAACATAAAATTAAAAGGACTGATCTTTTTAAATTATTGGTTTTGCAGGAATGTCCCTGTTATGCCAGAGACCAGAACTTCCTGCATCACCTTAGTCTCTCATCTCGCTCTAGACCTTTCTGTCAGAACAGAAGGTTTTGTGACACCTGAAGATGTGGTCAGTATAAGATGAGAACATTAACCTGGTCACACGTACACACTCGCACACACTCTCACTCACTCGTATAAACACACACTCATAAACACACACACACACACTCATAAACACACACACACACACACACTCATAAACACACCACACACAGAGCAAAGGAACGAACCTGAACAGAAAAACTGCTGGGTACTGTCTCCAGGCACCTGTAAAACTTTGCAGTCAGTCTAGGCGCCTGCAGCCTGTCTCAGGGAGCCTACAACTTGAGTCACTATTCTTCCTATGAGAGAGATCTCTGTGATTTAAAAAAAAATGCCCAAGGATATAGAATTTTCATCCATATATTTATAAAAAAAATCATTTATATTTCATTTCTCTGTGCATTTTTTCCAAAGTGTTGCAGATTTATTGCTCATGAGAACGTCAGTCTCCAGTGTTCCTACTCATTTGAGTAGGCCTCGCTGTGCCCTGAAATCCTGCAAGAGCCCAGTTGGCTGCTGGTCAATGCTTGTGCCTAGAGCTAAGGGTCTGTCAGCTTTCTGCCCGGGAAGAGTTTCCTGCATTCAGATGTCTGGATATAGTTTTGCAGTTAATATTTACGGTTTAAAAGCTGCGAACTGCACAACACTTGAAGTTTTCCCACTTTGTCCCCTGTTTGAAGTGGAGCATTTTCCATTTATTTATTATATGTAAACTACCACAGATTTGATGTCCCCTTTTCAGAGTTGTGTAAATATTTGTGAATATCGAAAATGCCTACATACCATTGCAGGAGAATGAAGGGAAGAGAGGTGCAGCATTTGCAAGGAGTGAAATCTGGGTGAGCGCTAGGATAGAACCCAAATTAGCCGCAGGGCAGAAATGAGGTGTCTTTCCAGCCACGGCTGCAGACATCCGTACCAAGGCAGCTTTGTACCAGTTGCAGTACCAACTTTGTACCACTAGATGTTGCCAGCATGCTTTGAAAGTGCAACACCATAGAACATTAACAAAGCTATCTGGTGGAGGTAAAATGAGATTGCAGCAATTTTGCCACTGCAGTTGACGCTGGTTAATTGGGACACCAGGGTGAAATTTAAATCTTCCTGATTATCAGAAATGTTTTGCTTTAATAGGGACAATCAGTACGGATCTAACTGCTCGGAATCAATTGGTGCCTGAGAAAATGTTCCATATGAAAAAGTACTCCCATTAACCCTTGTCCCCATTAATGGCATGAACTTCATTTTGTCTTGGTGGCACCTTTTTATTTTTTTCGGTCAGCTTACATTCATTGCACCACTGGCTAACGTGAAGAGTAAGCGCCCACCTAGAATCAAAGGATCTAGTTTTTGTATGTTACCTGCCATATGTATGTAAAAGCATATACATAAAACACTGCATCGAGCAGCGTGGAACTGTGTACATAACTTCACAAAGGTACTGATGCTGTATAATAAGATTGGCACAGTTTTGTGCAGCTGTGGTTTTTGTATTATACACCATGTAAAGCTTTTGCTTGTTATGAAATAATATATCGCATCATTTTTCTATAAAAGGTAAAAATTCCAAGACAGAATTTAAAAAAAAAATCTGTTACAGCATTTTTCCTGAGATTAGGGCCCATTTTAGAAAACCTTTAGTCGCAGCACAACCTTCAGAACTTGTATAGGAATTTTTTTTTAATTTGTAAATGTATTTAAATACATGACGTTTTATACAGCTTTATTTTCACCTGTGTTATATTTGTAATTCGTGTAGGTGTGATATTTCCCTTGTTATTCCTTTGTTCCGTTTTTCTACCCGTGACATATTAAAGTGTTTTTTAGTGTACAGTATAATGCCTCCGCTTTTGGTACAACGTGACTTTCCTGCCTATGGTTAGTTTGTGTTCCCTTGGTTTCTTTGTGTGCCTCGCCACTGATGATCCTGGTATGGTTGGCTAAAGGGGAATATATTGTAATTAAACGTAATGATTAACCATAGGATTTCACTGTGCCCTCCTGATGGTTCAACAGATTAAAGTAGTGAGAAGCATACACATACAGAACAGCAAGATCCCGGGTTTGATCACATTTGTGCTGGGTTAGTTGATCTCGGCCCAGTCGGCAGTAGGGGTGCTGCAATTGGCCTCAGCACCCTGGGTACAAATGAGGTAATTTAGTCAGGTTTCCGACTCTGATAGCTATTCAGCAACATCTGCTGCAAGTGCATGTGTGTGAACATCTGCTGAGGACCGGACCATACTCAGCTGCCTCTCAAAGTCTGATAGTCTGCCAAAGCTCACTGCCTGGCCTAGGCATGAATGCCTGCTTGAGAGAGGTATCTGAGGATGACCACCCATGGAAAGAAACCCTAGCGATGACTCAATGCTATTAGGAGTGGTGGTGAGGGGGCAGAAGAAACTTGATAGAAAAGGAGAAGCATTTCTCTAATACAGGGCAATCGCACAATCATTAATCCTCCAGCATGAACGTCACTGTGCAGAGCACACTACAGAAACCAAAATATACCGAAGACTGAATAAATCCATCTTTGTTTTAAAGCTTGGAAGTGATTGGAAGGCAGTTATCCAGTCTTGAGGTTTGGCTGACTTTCACAAGCTGCTTGAGATTTACTCTTGCAGTTTATGAGCACCATCTGAAGCCATTGATTAGATTGCCATGTTGTAATCAGTCCCAGATGTCCATTATTCTTTGTGTAATTGCAAGACGTATATCAAATAATTTAGTATCTCCTAGTACATTCACCAAACTGCAATGCAAAAAAACGTTTTTTTTTAAAGAAGAATGTATTTTAAGATGTATGTGCAGTACTGTTTTTTGTGCACTGTATGACCCAAGTTCTGTTTTACAGTAAAATTACAAGTATAAAATATGGGACTATTCCAGTCTTTGTTCACAATTTAACTTACTGCCCAATATCTAGTTTCAAAGTCAAATGAAGGTGTGAAAATTCAAGTTGAATTTGTGTAAACTGTCTGATTCAGGGTCCTGATCACTTCCTCTCTGAGGGGAAGACTAAACCTGTTCATGGTCAGGTTGGCAGTGTACCACCCATCACATGAGTTACGTCGGGTGATAGATACTAGAAGTGGTGTCAGTTTGGCTTGACTTAATTGAAAGGTTGTTTGATCAGAACTGTTTTTTTTCCAATTTCCTTCCTTGTCATTTGTACTGAAGAAATGACTCAAACTGAGGTATGAATCCACATACGCCTTCCAGTACACCCGCTACACCCCCAATACCTACAGTTCATATATGAGCCGAGATGGTGAATGTCGGCAGGCTATTTGATTATTGTTGGAGCAGGGTAGGAGAGACCAAGCTGATCCTATCTTTGCTTAATGTCTACGTATGCCCGTCCAATAGAAGTCACTGGATAACAACTGAGTGAGATCACTGGCTGAGCCCACTATGGCACCCGATTGATCTAGGAATGTTAACTATGGTCGTGAAAATGTCATTGTCCGTTTAGTATCATCCTCTCCCAGCTTGGAAATGTATTATTTGGGAGACACTAATGAGAACCTTGAGGGGAACAAAATAAACTATCCACTGAGCTTGATGGTATTACCTGTACTATAATTTCAAATAGGGGAATACAATTCTTCCATTTTCCTCCTCAGATTTCCCCCAATACTGTACAATTCAATTTAGATTGGGGCCAATACCTTTTAATAGTCCAATTAAGTTGAGAACAAATTTGAACTTTTTCAAGATTTTTTTCTTTTTTAATCCGATGCATGTGGACTTTACATTTTTAATTTTGTCTTCCCGTTTTTTTTCCCTTCGCCGAGATCAGCTCACTCAGCACAGAGCAGCTTCCCCATTCTGATGACCACCACAGCAGTGCACTTTCCACCGAGTTTAGTTGGAATCTGGATTTGAGTCCTAACTAAATGAAAAAACATTCAAGGTCATTCCTTCCATAAGCCTTGTATAATCCGATCATGAATTCTACCAATGTGTTTAATCTGAGAAAAGATTCTGCATATGAATGTGAACAGTGTCTCCTTTGCTTATATCTGTGCTATAGATGTAGGGGACATACTGTTGCTGCTGTCGTGCCTTAAATAGTTGGATGCAAGGAATGGAAATAAATATCCCCAGAGACCAGCTGAACCTGATTTGCATGTATTTGACTGCTTCAGTGCTTCCTCTATTGTCGATAGAAGAGGGAAGAGAGAAAGGCGTCCTTCCCCATAGGAAGTAGCGAGGAAGACCTGGCCTGGTTTACACAGGAGACAGTGCATAAACACAATTCCCAATAGGAAGTAGTGAGAAGGGCATAGCTAAAAATGTTTAATTTTGCTATATTTTACTCTATTAATAAGATCCAACATCTTGTATTGGACAATTGTAGCATGTTGTCTATGTATGGTATTGCAAACTTGTAGCATCTAACCAAATTTTTTTATTTTAGGTCCCTGGATTGATATATCCCAGATCACAAAGAATATCTGTTCCAATTTTTCCATATCATAGGTTATTCCCACCATCTGTACTTTCTCAAGCCAACAGGTTCTAACTAGGGAAAATCTGGAGATTTTGGAATTTAAACCAGAAAAGGATAGCATTAGGATGATTACACCAACCCTTTCTGACATTTAAACTTCGGTACAAAGAAAGTTGGTGATTCAGCTGTTGCTGTTATGGTCAATGATAGGAGGCTGGAGGACGAGGCTTCCCAATGAGAGCTGAATAAGCATGTGTCCCATTTACGAATGTGGCTACATTATGACATTTTTGTCTTGGAAGATACTGTTTCTCGTGAGAAGCCATTGGATTTTACTTCACAACCGAGGAACTGCTAATTGTTCAAATTTTTTGAAATGAAAAGGAAATTGAGGCTATTCTGCAAGGTGACTATCGAGAGTTTTTCACTTTCTGGGTGCATGTGACACTTGCATTCATCCTGAGGCTTCTCAATTCCTTACATTGTGTGTATAGGTGACCTGTTTTATCCCAGACACTTTACAGATTGTGGTATGATTTGCTTCTATCAAATATTGGTTATTTTAAGGATTGTTCAGTATATACTTTTGTCACTTTTAACAGATATTAAAAATAAATTCAGGTTGACATCCAACACTCTGGGTTGTGTACAGCCCTTTGCTTCCTAGTTGGAGTGTTTGCATTGCTGAGAAAGAACAAATTATAAGTGGCATTTTCCTATGCTCACAGGAATTCCCAATATATCTTGGAGCTATGATGTTGACCTTGATGGTGAGCTTTACTGTGTGTAATTAATCCCATTGTGAAATTAAAATTTGTAGCACTGCCAGAAGATGAACATTCAAATTTTGTTTTTCATGTTTGTGGCACCCCAAATGTTGGCCAATTCATCTCTGTCTGCTGTATCGCCATAGGGTGGTGTAAAGGCCGTCAATGCGGCTCCCCTGCAAGCTCAGTGGTTGTGTGCACCCTGTGATGCATATAAATACAAGTTGTTGTTGTTGTGATGTGGAACCAAGAAAGGGCCCAGGTTCAATTCCTTGATCTGTGCGGTTAGTTGATCCCCGGGCACCGTTGGGGACACATCAAGCATTGGCACCTCTGCGTTAGGAAAATTCAGCTTGGGTCCATCACCTGACCACTAACTGGTGGCATTTGCTGGAAAGTTTGTATGCTCGGATGTTTGGTGAGGATAGGGTTCAGTTAGAGTATCGAGGCTCCCCATAGCCCAATACCCTGCTGACACTGTTTAGGCTCAAACTTAAAAATCAGCCTCTTGGGTGAGATTGACGAACTGAACCCCCAGAGCAAGTCACCATCTTCAGGGCAGTGTTGGAAAAAAATGAAAAAAAAACCTAGCCATCTGATCCTTACAGTTAGCAATGTTGGACTCAAAGGGTATCAGATATAGAGGGGTCTTTAACACCTAGGGGGAGAAATTGGGTGGAGCCGCAAACAGGGCGCCAAGCTCGCCTGGGCGCCAGATTTTGCGCTGCGATCGGAGCAGCAGCGATCGCCGGAAATTCAGCTTGAGCGCCCCAAGAGGGACACGGGGCGAGGCGCTCCGCGTCCCTCTTCGGGCGCTGAAACTGAATATCGCAGCGCAACGTGCCGCAGCGCCACACGCTGCGGCACGGCACGCTGCAGTACCGCAGGCCTTCCTCCCATTCTTAAGGGGGAGGGGCCTGCACCAGCACGATGAGCGATCGCGAGTGCCAGCAAAAGAGCCCTGCACCAAGAAGTGCTGGGTTCTTGGAAAACAGCCGGCAATGCCGCGGAGGGAGAACAGGAGGCCAGAGATGGAGGTGCTGGCAGGCGGCCGCCGAAAAAACGGCCGCCCTGCACCTCCACCTTAATTTGCGCCACTGCCGCCACAGGTAGGCCCCGTGAACCGGGCACGAGTGGCGCTATAGAGGCGGTCGCTGCCAAATATCGCAATCGGGGCGCTGTGCACACCGATGGCGTCATCGGTGGCGGCGCAGCGCAACAGGCTAACGCCACCATTAGCGCCCCAGCTAAATATCGGGGAAGGCGTGGCCAGTGGCGCTAAAGCCAATGAGTGCCCTCTTTAGGCGCTAACTGGTGGCGCAGCCCACCGAATTTCTCCCCCCTAGTCTTTTTTCCAATTTTTTTCCCTCGTGGGCTGAAGGCATTGACTCATGCTGGGGTGAATCCCAAAGGAGGTGACCAGCCTTCGTTACCTCTCCCTGAGTGACGGCCTTCGTAACGGGTGTCAAAAAAACTTGCATTTATTTAGTGCCTTTGACATAGAAAAACGACACAGTGCTTCACAGAGGGAGAAGGAACAGACACCGAGTCTTTTGGGAAGGGGGCTGAGCGAGGTTGAGGTGATCAAAGAGATGGGTTTACAGGAAGCTTTTAAAGACAGACAGAAATAAAGACGGAAGGATTTAGGAATAGAGTTCTGGAAAGTAAGGTCTTTTTTTTTTTTACCTCCTGAGCCCATGGATGATGAGGCTATTTGCAATTCTCTTACTGCCACCTCATTTACGATCATGTAACTCACATTGGTAACCTTCCTGGTGTGTATTACGTCATACTGCTTCAAGCACAAGTCACTCCAGTAAACCACTGGTGAAGAGCTCATTCCTGAGGACAACATGATATTGTTCTCATTCACAGAATCACAGAAACCCCACAGTGCAGATAGAGGCCATTTCGGCCCATCGAGCTTGCACCGACACATATCCCACCCGATCCCCGTAACCCCTACACATATCCCACCCTATCCCCGTAACCCCACGTATTTAATCCCCCTAACACTAAGGGTCAATTTATCATAGCCAATCATCCTAACCCGCACATCTTTGGACTGTGGGAGGAAACCGGAGCACCCGGAGGAAACCCACGCAAACACGGGGAGAATTCGTTAAGACTTTTTCCCTTGCCCTTCAACTGAAAACAATTTTGTGCTGCAAATTGCTGGAAGTACAAGCTAAGTGCGGCCAGGGCAACAGGCCATCTGGGACCTTGGCGAATGACAGGGCCGACAATCTATCTCCTTAACAATGAGATTTAACGATTTTGACAAAAACAGGAACAACGGAGAAGGAAATTGTGAATTAGAGTTAAATCAGGTACAGAAAAAGAAAGAGAGGGAAAGAAAGATTGGATTAAGAAAGAGAAAAGAAAAACATTTTGGGGGAGAAATTTGGTTGTTAGCGCCAGCGATTAGCGCCTAAAGAGGCCGAGAATTGGGGCATTACCCAATTTTCAGGCAGGCGCAGTGAACCCAGCGCCTCTTGCCATATTGAGTGGGCTTTTCGCGCCGGCACAAAATCTTAGCGCCCGCTCGCGGGCGCAGGCAGATCATGACGTCATTTCAGTGTGCAACGCCTTTTTGGCGCGCCCTGGACCGGAAATTCAGTGGCGCCCCCCTCTGTTCCGACCGGCGCTAATAAGGACAGCTTCCTGGAACATTCCCCAGTGGCTCTCGGGCTTAGGGGGGCGCTCTTTAAAGGGGACTGCACTGGAATAAAAGCGGCAGCCATTTTGGGAGCACAACTTATTTGAGATTTACACAGAGTTGCAAAGTTGAACTCTGAGCCATTTCACTTGTGACCCAGCGCTGCCAGAGGACCTTCAGCCTTCATACCATCACCCTGCTGCTGGTGAGCGTTTACACCCTATTTAATTTCTGCTGACTTATTATGGGGGCTGCTTTGGAGGAGAACGTCCTGCTGCTCGACCATCTGGAAAGGGCACAGGGACGGAGGGAGAGAGGGACGGAGGGAGAGAGGGCCAGGAATGGCCAGACGGAGGAGGGCCAACAGACGTCGCCACACCAGACCTTACGCTGCCAGGGTATTCAGGCAGCAGTTCTGTTACCTCAACATGTCGGAGGAGCAGTGTGTTAGGAGGCTGCGATTCTGAAAGGAGGTGGTGACTGAGCTGTGCCACCTGCTTCAGGAAGATCTGCAGCCGCAGATAAGGCGCAGGACCTCTCTGTCGGTGGCTGTGAAGATAACAGTGGCATTGAATTTCTATGCGACCGGCTCCTTCCAGTCAGCAACTGGGGATATTGCCAACATATCCCAGTTTGCGGTGCATAGCTGCATCCAGCAGGTTACAGATGCCCTGTTTAAAAGGCGGCGTCAGTACATATCCTTCAATGTGACACCGGAGAAGCAGCGGGAGCGCGCAGAGGGCTTCGCGACAATAGCGGACTTCCCCATGGTGCAGGGCACCATTGACTGCACGCACGTGGCTTTGCGGGCGCCTGTACAGAATCCTGAGGAGTTCCGCAATCGCAAGGGGTTCCACTCCTTGAATGTGCAGCTGGTCTGTGACCACCAGCAGCTGATCCTGGTGGTCATTGCACAGTTCCCAGGCAGCAGCCACGACGCTTTCATCCTGCGCCAGACTTCAGTCGCTGACCTTTTCGAGGCCCCGGCTCACCCAGAAGGCTGGCTTCTCGGCGACAAGGGCTATCCACTGTGCCCATGGCTGATGACCCTGCTCCGGACGCCCAGCACCCCTGCAGAAGAGCACTACAACGTCAGCCATCAGGCGACGAGGAACATTGTGGAGCACACAATCGGCGTGCTGAAGCAACGGTTCCGCTGTTTGGACCATTCGGGAGGAGCCTTGCAGTACTCACCAGAGAGAGTCTCCCACTTCGTCATTGCTGCATGCTCCATAACCTCGCCACCCTGCGCACCCAGCCAATGCCAGCAGACATTGAAGGACCAGCAGAGGAGGAGGACCAAGACAGGAGGGTCCGAGAAACTGGAAGGGCTGTCCGTCTGAGGCTGATAAGGAGTCGGTTCTAGGCCCCTCTCATGGACTGCTTGGTGCCATTCGAAGACCAGGAATGGAACCATTTGGATAACCAAAAGCCTATGAAGGCCACAATGATTGTAAATAGCAGACATGGCCAATTACATTAAAAATTTTTGTTTATTTTGAAAACTGCTTCCAACATGACAAAGCAATGGCAACAGAAAGCTTAACTAACAAACTAACACATACGTGGCTCGCACACCCGGGAGACTATCCAAAACATGTCTAACATTCAGAACAAGTGACTCGCACACCCGGGAGACTATCCAAAACATGACTAACATTCAGAACAACATCCACGGCCTTGATTTCTAGAAATAGGACGTTTCAGCAGCACTTTCTACTCTTTCCCCTTTGATGGTGATCTACTTCTCTTGCGAGAACGGCCCCTTCCCTCCCTGCAGCTCCTCCATAATGGGACCCCAGTGGCTGCATGAAGGCTGGGGGACGCCTGCTGACTGTCCGAAAGCGCAGATGCCCCTGAGGGACGGACTCTGGGCTTGGAGGGGCCGGATGCTGACTGGTCCAAATGGGCATGGGTGGAAGCAGTCTGTCCTGCAGGTGATGGCAGCTGCAGTGGAGACGTGCCAGCGTTGACATCAGGAATACTGACATCCTGAGAGTGGACACCTGCTCTGTGGTCAGCCGACACACTGGCACTCTGATGGGGCAGCACCGCAGCATGCGGACCAATCGGCTGGTCCACAGATTGCTGGCCTGCTGTGGTGCTGCAAGGGCCCCGGGTAATCCTGCCTGATCCATCGAGGGTGGCAGCAGTCAGTGCTTGTGTGGCCTCAATCTGCCTCTGCATGAGGCCAGCGAGGGACTGCGTGGCAGCACTCAGCACTTGTGTGGCAAGTGCCAGTGCTTCGGTGAAGCCCTGGACAGTCCTTTCCAGTGATGTCGCGACACCCTGGACAGTCCTTTCCAGTGATGTCGCGATGCCCTGGACAGTCCTTTCCAGCGATGTGCCGACGCCCTGGGCAGTCTTTTCCAGGGCTGCCCCGAAGCCCTGGACAGTCCTTTCCAGGGCTGCCCCGAAGTCTTGCACAATCCTTTCCTGTGCTGCCCCGAAGTCTTGCACACTCCTTGCCAGTGTCTCGATGGATTCAGGCATCCTTGCAACTGCAGCCATCAGCTCAGTGTGCCTGAGTCGAGCCTGGGCGCTCATTTCTGCGAGGGAACGCCCCTCTTCTGCGCTCTGTGCAGCAGTCATCGTGGCCTGACGCGCCCTCCGGGGAGATGGCTCCTGAACTTCCCTCCCCCTCTTGTGCTGCTGGAGGCCGCTGGTTCCTGCAGCTGGTTCCTCCTCAGAGCCATCCCCCCCGCTCCCTTCCAGGGAAGCACTATCCCCAGTCTGCAGATGGGCTGGCTCACCTGAGGGTGGGACGGATGGTCCAGCTTCCTCCTGCTCGTCGCCTCCGGAGTCAGTGGGCCTGGCAGCTTGATGGCCCGGCTCCCGAGCTGGTGATGCAGCATCTGAAAGCAGGGAGGTTGAAGAGTGGCTTTAGCGAAAGGACAGGGTGGCAGCAAGGGATGCAAGAGTGCTGCAATGCTCTGACATGGGTCCAGACTGAAAAAGCATGCTGGTGGGGGGAACAAGTGGAAGGAGAGAGTTCAAAAAGGTGATGACCTTACCATCGCTGTGCACAATGGGGTCGGCAGCTCCAGTGGTGACAGGACCACTCATCCGGCCTCCAACAATCTGGTGGACTCTTTCCTCCAGGTCCGTGAGTTCCTGCAGCTGAGGAGGGCCCCCTCCAGTCCGATTCTGTTCCCTCTGGTTCCTGGCCAGCTTGCCCTGCAGGAGAAAGGACGGGAAGTTCTGAAACATGCTGCCCTGAGTTGTCATCTCATGCCCCCCATGGTAGAATAGCCCTTACATTATGCCCTGAGTTGAATGTGCGTGTGCGTTCCCAGAAAGGGCCATGGATGCTGGCTGACAGATGGCCATTGGGGCATCGCGCACCCTCTGGCCATAAAGTCAGGTGCAGATGGAGGGATGAAGAAGATTACCAACAAGCCACTCACCCTAATGACCCGAGTGAGATCGCTGAACTTCTTCCTGCATTGCACAGGAGTCCTGGGCGCCACGCTGCTGGAGTTGACTCTTTGACAAACTTCCCTCCAAGCTCTGCGGTACTCGTTCTGATGAGGCCTCTGTTAGATCCGTGTGTTAATGGAGACACGGAATGCAGGAGTTGATTTAACAAGTGTTTACTGAACAAAGTCTGGAGGTGAACTAACAACACAAGACGCTACACAGGCTTATATACCCGAGTGGTCACTACTGGTACTACAGTATACAGGGGCTTCAAAAACATAGTTCCTCTTAAAGGTACATACACTACAATTCCTCCCCTTTTAGATAAATAGTACATAACATTTTAAGTAATCATTAAATAACATTTTTACAAGAACAATAATATACACATTTGCTGAAGTTAATCAATTACAAATTCAGTCTCTCTGGAGGCTTCCTGACTCGGTCCGGATAACGCCTCGGTGGCGTAGTAGGTTCTTTTGACAAGGTCGATTTGGCTTCAATGCTAGTGTTGGGTTCACCTGGTTCCAGTATCACCGGATCGGAGGTAGATACTATGGGTATCTCTGCTTCATCACTAGGCGTATAGAGTTGTGGTGTAGGTTGTCCTTTTTCGGATGACTCTATGATCTGGTCAGCATGGCGCCTTATTATGCTTTCTCCAATGTCCACGGTATACATCAGCGGTCCTAGTCGTGTGCAAATAGTTCCAGGCTGCCATTTCTCGGTACGGTAGTCCCGGGCCAAAACTGGTTGACCTATCTGGAAGGTTCCAGTTGGCCTTTCATTCATGCTTTGAAATTGCCGGTTCTCTACGTCCCTTCTGTCGTTTGGCTTGACCAAATCCAGCCGGCATCTTAGTCTTCTATTGAAAAACATCATGGCGGGGGTTTGGTTTGTAACCACATGTGTTGCATTCCTGTACGCAAACAAGAAGTTATCTACCTTATGTTGTAGATTTATGTCTTCATTACCCATGGCCTTTATGGCCTTCTTGAAGGTCTGGACAAACCTTTCAGCCAATCCATTGGTGGCGGGATGGTATGGGGCGGACATGTAGTGCTTAACCCCATTGTTTTTTAAGAACTTCCTGAATTCTTCGGATACAAATTGCGGTCCATTATCAGAACAGATCTGTTCAGGCAGCCCATTCCTGGCGAATATGGTCCTTAATACTGTGATGGTTTTTTCTGTGGTGGTGGAGGACATCTTTATTACCTCCGGCCACTTGGAGTGTGCATCCACCACGATTAAGAACATTGAGTCCATAAATGGACCAGCAAAGTCGCTATGTACCCTTTGCCATGGAGATGAGGGCCACTCCCATGGATGTAGAGGGGCTTGTGGTGGGGCGTTTTGGACCTTCTGGCATCCTAGACAGCTCTTGGTCATTTCTTCGATGTCTCCATCGATACCTGGCCACCACACAAACGCTCTGGCTAAGTCCTTCATTTTCACTCCACCCAGATGCCCCTCGTGAAGCTCCTTTAGCACTCTATCCTTGAGTTTGGGTGGAATCACCACTCTGGATCCACACATCAAGGTTCCTCGGCACACTAACAGCTGTTCTCTTCTTTGCGAGAATGCTGGCAACAGTGGTTCGCCATGTGCTGGCCATCCCTTCACCGTTAAATCGTAGACTCGTGAGAGAGTCGGGTCATTTCGCGTTTCCTTTTCAATGGTAGAATTTGTCACCGGTAGACATTCCACTATGGTCGAGTGGAATATCTCCACTGGGGCCACTGTAGGCGCCTCTTCCACCGTTGGCAATGGTAGGCGCGATAACCCGTCAGCATTCCCATGCTGTTTTGTTCCTTTGTACTCTATGTCATATTGGTGTGCCCCTAGGAAAAGGGACCACCTCTGTAGCCTTTGCGCTGTCATAATGGGAACGCCCTTTTTAGGGTTGAATATGGAGACGAGGGGTTGATGGTCAGTCAACAAGGTAAACTTTTGTCCGTGTAGGTAATGGTTGAATTTCTTCACCCCCCACACCAGGCTGAGTGCCTCCCTGTCGATCTGGGCATAGTTACGCTCAGCTGAGTTCAATGAGCGTGACGCAAAAGCTATCGGCCGCTCCGAGCCATCAGGGAATCTATGCGATAATACCGCTCCCACGCCGTAAGGGGATGCATCGCACGCCAGTCTGATTGGCAGTGATGGGTTGTAATGAGCCAACACTTCCCTGGACGTGATCAAGCCTTTGCATTTATGGAAGGCACGTTTACAGTCTTCGCTCCATTTCCAAACTACTCCCGTTTGTAGCAGTGCGTTAAACGGGTGCAGAACCGTCGACGAGTTTGGTAAAAATTTATGATAGTAATTTACTAATCCCAGGAACGACCTTAATTGTGAAACATTTTCAGGCGCTGGGACCTTTACGACCGCTTCAATTTTTTCAGGTGACTTATGCAACCCTTCTTCGTTAATGACATGGCCACAATATGATATTTGTTTCTGGAAAAATTCGCATTTGGGGCGATTTGCTCGTAGGCCCCGTTCTCTCAGCCTCGTGAGCACCTGCTCCAAGTTGGCAAGGTGCTCGTTGTCGTTTTCTCCTGTTACAAGGATGTCGTCTAGGTAGCATTGAGTCCCCGGAATCCCTTGCAGGACTTGCTCCATAGCTCTTTGCCAGATAGCCAGAGCTGATGCCACTCCGAAAACCAGTCGATTGTACTGGTACAGGCCTTTGTGTGTGTTTATCGTGAGATACTTTTTAGAGGCCTCCTCAACCTCCATCTGTAGATATGCCTGTGCTAAGTCAATTTTGGTGAAACGTTTCCCTCCGGATATCCTCGGAAGAGGATACTGTACCGTGTGAAGAACTGGGTTTACAGTCACCTTGAAGTCCCCACAGATGCAAACTTTTCTCTGTTCTTCAGATTTATCATTATTCAACATTTTCTTCATGACCGGGACGATGGGTGTTGCCCACTCGCTCCAATCTACCTTGGATAACACGCCTGCTTTTTCCAAATTCTCCAGCTCTGCCTCAACGGCTGGACGAATTGCGTATGGCACCGGCCTTGCCTTAAAAAACTTGGGAATTGCCGCATCTTCCACTTTTATTGAGGCGGTGGCGCCTTTCAGGGTTCCTAGTTCCTGTTGAAACACTTCTTTGGCGTTAGCCAAGATTTCTTTTAATCGTCCAGGTATGACGTCATCATCGTTTTTTTTCTTACTGGTCACCGTCAGTGCCTGAATGGAGTGCCAGTCTAAACGTATCTTTCTGATCCATTCACGTCCCAACAACGGTGGACCACCATCTTGCAGAACGTATAAATACAACTTCTGTATTTCCTTGCCGTTGTATACAACAGGCACCCTTATTTTCCCTCTGGGGTATACTTCCTACCCCGTATATGTCTTCAAGACAATGGATGTGTCTTTCAAAGGTATATGCGGAAATAGCCGCTCGTAATCCCGTCGACTCATGACGGTCAGAGCTGATCCTGTATCTAGCTCCATTTTGACTGGGGACCCCGCTATCGTGAGGGTAACCCAAATAGTCTGGTAATCTTCTTTGGCAATTACATTATGTAATTTGAGACAGCTTAGTCTCTTGTTTCCGGAGTCGCTATCGCTCTTCTGGTCTTCGGAGCTACTGTCCGTCATCATTTGTACCTTTCTGTACTTTTCCTTGTTGACCTTTTTACTGTCAGCGGATTTCTTTCCAGATCTGCATACATGTGCAATGTGTCCCATCTTTCCGCATTGCCTGCATGCTTTGTCCTTGAACCAGCAGTCCTTCTGGTCATGGGTGGATCTGCCGCAGCGATAACATCTCTCGAAACCCCGTGTCATTTCATGGGTGCCGAAGTCCTGTGGCTTTTGCTGTATCTCTGCAGCTCCTCTTGCTGCTGCTTCGTATGATACAGCCACACTGAAAGCCTTGTCCAGTGTCAAATCTTTCTCAGAAAGTAGTCTTTTCTGTGTTCCTTCACTTAGGAGACCGCAGACGAATTTGTCTCGTAGAGAATCTGCCAGTCCTGCCCCGAATTGGCAGTGCTTTGACAGCTTTCGTAATTCGGTGAGGTAATCAGCATTACTTTCATTCTTGTGCTGATTCCTCCTGAAGAATTTGAATCGTTCCGCTATCAGCAGCGGTGTTGGGTTTAAGTGCTCCTGTAAGGTATCAACAATCTCATTAAAATTCTTGTCCATCGGTTTGGCTGGAGTGATCAAGTTTCGTAACAGCCCGTATGTCCTTGCGCCCATCAGATTTAGAAGTACCGATGCCTTTTTATCATCCGCTACTTCATTCGCCTTGCAATATACCTCCACTCTTTCCACATATGTGGTCCAATCTTCTATATCACTATCGAAAGCAGTAATATTGCCAGTCTTCGGCATCTTGAAAATCTAAAATGGCGCTTCCCGTGCTTTTCTTTCTTCCCCGCCGAGTTAAGATGGCGCCTCCCGCGCTTTCCCGCCGCTGCCGCTGCTGCCAACGCTGTTCTCCGCGGTTCCCGTTGCGACCTGCAGCTTTTCGCGGTATTTCTATTTTTTTTAATATATCGCTTCAATAGTTTCTCCGTTACTTGGAGAACCATTCCCATCGTGGAGCGGACCCTCTGGAACTTTCCCCTCCCTCTGCTCGGTCCGAATGCCGACCTGCTTTGCAGCACCGGCCGCGCCCTGAGTGCTCCACCCTCTCTCTCTCTTTGCTTCTGCTTCCCGACTCGCTGCCCGGCCCCGTTGCAGAGCCACCCGATCGAGCTCTAGCCCGCCGCAGCCCAGGAAGGATCAGTGCACTACCTGCCACCAGCCCGTTTAGCTGGGGAAACCACAGACTGGAGACCAAGCCTGGCCCTCGTTTTCGAGTTTCTTCGAGTTATTTTATTTATTTATTTTTTCTTGCTTCTGGCTTCGAACTTCGTCTGAGGAATCGATCCCCTTGAGGTGCTGCCGAATTGCAGGTAAGTTCGTTTCTAACTCGTCGCCACTGTTAGATCCGTGTGTTAATGGAGACACGGAATGCAGGAGTTGATTTAACAAGTGTTTACTGAACAAAGTCTGGAGGTGAACTAACAACACAAGACGCTACACAGGCTTATATACCCGAGTGGTCACTACTGGTACTACAGTATACAGGGGCTTCAAAAACATAGTTCCTCTTAAAGGTACATACACTGCAGCCTCCTGCCATTGTCAGGGTACAGCACTGCTCGCCGGCGCTCCACTGCGTCAACCAAAGCATCTAATGCCATTTCGGAAAACCGCTTCGCTCTCTGCCTCACCCTCTCATTCTGGTCAAAGTTTGTAATGCCTCAGATTGCACAGCGCCGATTTTGAGGCCTACAGGGCGATGAGTCTGGCTGCTGAACCTAAATGACCTGCCCCTTTAAGAGCTGGCCAGCGCCTGCATGTCTCGTGGTCATCGATTATTGACAGCACCTGCGCTGCGCCCGTCCGCCCAGATATTGAGTAGCGCTGGCAGGTTAGCGCCTTAGGAGTCCCATGCAGCGCCTGATTTAACGCCGCAATCACCTTCAGGGGCGCAGCAACCCAATATCGCTGGAGGTGGCGATAAGTTGTGCCTGGCGATAAAATTTGTGCTTCGCCAATTCTAACGCCCCAAGCGGGGCTATACCCAATTTCACCCCCTTTAAATTAAAAAATCTAAACAATTTACTACCTGTAGGAATGAGACTCCACAGTTTCAATTGTTCCTTTTCTGGGTCAGAGAGGTTCATAGAGTCATAGAGTTATACAGCACGGATAGAGGCCCTTCGGCCCATCGTGTCCGTGCCGGCCATCAAGCCCTGTCTAATCTAATCCCATATTCCAGCATTTGGTCCGTAGCCTTGTATGTTATGGCATTTCAAGTGCTCATCCAAATGCTTCTTCAAAGTTGTGAGGGTTCCTGCCTCCACAACCCTTTCAGGCAGTGAGTTCCAGACTCCAACCACCCTCTGGGTGAAAAAGTTCTTTCTCAAATCCCCTCTAAACCTCCCGCCCTTTACCTTGAATCTATGCCCCCTAGTTATTGACCCTTCTACTAAGGGAAAAAGCTCCTCAGTATCCATCCTATCTATGCCCCTCATAATTTTGTACACCTCAATCATGTCCCCCCTCAGCCTCCTCTGCTCCAAGGAAAACAAACCCAATCTGCCCAGTCTTTCTTCATAGCTGAAGCGCTCCAGCCCTGGTAACATCCTGGTGAATCTCCTCTGCACCCTCTCCAAAGCGATCACATCCTTCCTGTAGTGTGGCGACCAGAACTGCACACAGTATTCCAGCTGTGGCCTAACCAGTGTTTTATACAGCTCCATCATAACCTCCTTGCTCTTATATTCTATGCCTCGGCTAATGAAGGCAAGTATCCCATATGCCTTTTTTACCACCTTATCCACCTGTTCCGCCGCCTTCAGGGATCTGTGTACTTGCACACCCAGATCCCTCTACACCTCCATCTTGCCTAGGGTCTTACCATTCATTGTGTATTCCCTTGCCTTGTTAGTCCCCCCAAAGTGCATCACCTCGCACTTTTCCGGGTTAAATTCCATTTGCCACTGTTCCGCCCATCTGACCAACCCATCTATATCGTCCTGCAGACTGAGGCTACCCTCCTCACTATTTACCACCCTACCAATTTTTGTATCATCCGCGAACTTACTGATCATACCTTTTACATTCATATCCAAGTCATTAATGTAGACCACAAACAGCAAGGGACCCAGCACCGATCCCTGTGGCACCCCACTGGCCACAGGCTTCCAGTCACAAAAACAACCTTCGACCATCACCCTCTGCCTTCTGCCACTAAGCCAGTTTTGTATCCAATGTGCCAAGGCACCCTGGATTCCATGGGCTCTTACCTTCTTGACCAGTCTCCTGTGCGGGACTTTATCGAAGGCCTTACTGAAATCCATGTATACCACATCCACTGCGTTACCCTCATCCACACACCTGGTCACCCCCTCAAAAAATTCAATCAAATTAGTCAGACATGATCTTCCCTTGACAAAGCCATGCTGACTATCCCTGATTAATCCTTGTCTCTCCAAGTGGAGACTAATTTTGTCCCTCAGAATTTTTTCCAATAATTTTCCTACCACTGATGTTAGGCTCACTGGCCTGTAGTTCCCCGATTTTTCCCTACTTCCCTTCTTGAATAATGGTGCTACATTAGCGGTTCTCCAGTCCTCTGGCACATCCCCTGTGGCCAGAGAGGTCCTGAATATATGTGTTAGAGCCCCCGCAATCTCTTCCTTTGCCTCACACAGCAGCCTGGGATACATTTCATCCGGGCCTGGGGATTTATCCATTTTTAGGCCTGCTAAAACCGCCAATACCTCCTCCCTCTCGATGTTAATATGTTCAAGCATATCACAGTCCCCCCGCTCTATTTCTATGTCTACATCGTCCTCCTCCATAGTGAAAACAGATGCAAAAAATTCATTTAGAACCCCTCCTGCATCTTCCGGCTCCACACACAGATTGCCACTTTTGTCCCTAATGGGCCCTATTTTTTCCCTAGTTATCCTCTTACCCTTAATATACTTATAAAACATCTTAGGATTTTCCTTTATTTTGCTCGCCAGTGTTATTTCATGGCCCCTCCTTGATCTCCTAATTTCTTTTTTAAGTATCCCCCTGCACTTTTTGTACTCCTCTAGGGCTTCCTCCGTCTTTAGCCTTTTGTATCTGCCAAAAGCCCTCCTTTTTTTCCTAATCCATTCTCGTATAGCCCCTGACATCCAAGGTTCCCTGTGGTTTTTGGAACCACCCTTGACCGTTACGGGAACATGTTGCCATTGTATGATCTCAATCTCCCTTCTGAAAGCCTCCCATTGCTCCGATGCGGATTTTCCTACAAGTAGCTGATCCCAGTCCAGTCCCAGGTTGAGTGGCATTGCAGGCACGTAACAGCATAAGTGCCTTTTTAATGATGAGATTTAAGTACCAGCCCTAACTTTCTGCGGCAAGTTTAATTTGTAATTAATGTGAAAATACAGCAATTCCTAGAAATTCAAGGGGAGGTTGAGGGCGAGCTGCCGTTTTCATGAAGCTAACAGTAGAGCGGAGCAAATCGTCCAGAAACTTGTGCCACTTCACAATTCACAGGGTATCTCTTCCTCACCACAAGTTGCTGGATGATTTACACAATAACGTGCCCATTAAACTCGCCATTATTTTAGCAGCAAATTCTGGGACATTATGATTTGCGAATGCACATGGTACACGTTGATAAATACACAATATAAAGTAAGGAATAAACTATAGTCAAAAGTGTCAAGAGGCTTAGGTAGGCATGATATGTGATTTAGCCATTCAGCAGTTTCGGGGTCAGCATTGTAGAGTCTGGAAAGTCCTGGTAGACCAGCATGAAATGATCAGCCATTCAGTCGAGGAGTGGCATCCTCAGACAGGTATTCCTGAGTCCCCAGGTGTGGTCATTTGCCACACACCTTATCACCCCACATCTAAAACGTTTGAGTTTGAACCAGAGCTGGAGTGACGGCTTGAAACCAGGAGTTCTCTCATCGGGTTAGGTGATGCGGAAGGGGGATCTCCCCAAGGGTGCAGCTCATTTCCATTCTGTTTGACACAATGAGGCAGCGTCCGCTGTGGAGATGGGTGGTAGTATAGACCAGATTGGTCTTCTGCTTATGAGACACCTCGCATGTATCTTTGAACTGTGCCAACTGCTGCATTTTCTCAGGGAGGTTCAAAAAGAAAGACTTGCATTGATATAGTGCCTTTCACGACCTCAGGACGTCCCAAAGCGCTTTACAGCCAATTAAATGTAGTTTGAAGTGTAGCTACTGTTGTAATGTAGGAACGTGGCAGCCAATTTGCGTACAGCAAGCTCCCACAAACAGCAATGTGATAATGACCAGATCATCTATTTTAGTGATGTTGATTTTTAGGGATATATATTGGCCAGGACACCAGGGATAACTCCCCTGCTCTTCTTCAAAATAGTACCATGGGATCCACCTGAGAGAGAAGACAGGGCCTCAGTTTAACGCCTCATCCAAAAGATGGCACCTCTCTCAGTGCAGCACTCCCTCAGTACTGCATTGGAGTATCAGCCTAGATTTTTGTGCTCGAGTCTCATGGAGTGGAACGTGAACTCATAACCTTCTGACTCAGAGATAAGAGTGCTACCAACTGAGCCATGAGTTGAGATAGCTGGTTCCCATTGAGGCCGTCAATGAGGTGTTTTGCTATCTCCGAATCACCAGATTCTTCACACTATTTCGTAAGTTACATAAGAAATAGGAGCAGGAGTAGGCCATTCGGCCCCTCGAGCCTGCTCCGCCATTCAATGAGATCATAGCTGATCTGATCTTGGCCTCAACTCCACTTTCCTGCCCGCTCCCCATAACCCTTGATTCCCCTGTTTTTCAAAAAGTCTGTCTATCGCCACCTTGAATATATTCAATGACTTAACCTCCACAGCTCTCTGGGGTAGAAAATTCCAAAGATCCATGACCCTCTGAGAGAAGGTATTCCTCCTCATCTCCGTTTTAAATGGGTGACCCCTTATTCTGAAACTATGCCCCCAAGTTCTACATTTCCCATCTAAACGGGACATAAAAGCTTTCTGGCAGCCACGTGGGATTGATTTAGTGGCTGCTTCGGAGAAGGGAGCGTAAGCATTTTCTACAGGAGTATTACTTGGTGCACACACTATATACTTGTCAGTCAGTAATAAGTATTTTTTCCAGTCTGCTTTTCTGCAGTTCCACCACAACATTGGGATGGTAGAAACATAGAAGATAGGAGCAGGAGTAGGCCATTCGGCCCTTCGAGCCTGCTCTGCCATTCAATGAGATCATGGCTGATCATCCAAATTCAGTACCCTGTCCCTGCCTTCTCCCCATATCCCTTGATCCCTTTAGCCTTAAGAAATATATCCAACTCGTTCTTGAATATATTTAATGAACTGGCCTCCACCGCCCTCTGTGGCAGAGAATTCCACAGGTTCACCACTCTCTGGGTGAAGAAATTCCTCCTCATTTCAGTCCTAAATGGCCTACCCTTTATCCTTAGACTATGACCCCTGGTTCTGGACTCCCCGGCCATCATAAACATCCTTCCTGCATCTAGTCTGTCCAGGCCTGACAGAATTTTATAGGTTTCGATGAGATCCCCTCTCAATCTTCTAAACTCCAGTGAGTATAAGCCCAATCGACACAATCTCTCCTCATACGTCATTCCTGCCATCCCAGGTATCAGCCTGGTGAATCTTCGCTGCACTCCTTCCATGGCAAGAACGTCCTTCCTCAGGTAAGGCGACCAAAACTGCACACAATACTCAAGGTGCGGTCTCACCAAGGCCCTGTACAACTGTAGCAAGACATCCTTGTTCCTGTACTCGAACCCTCTTGCTACGAAGGCCAACATACCATTTGCCTTCTTAACCGCCTTCTGCACCTGCATGCTTACCTTCAGCAACTGGTGCACAATAACACCCAGGTCTCTTTGCACTTCCCCTTCTCCCAATCTATTGCCATTCAAATAATAATCTGCCTTCCTGTTTTTGCCACCAAAGTGGATAACCTCACATTTATCCACATTATAGTGCATTTGCCATGTTTCTGCCCAATCACCCAACCTGTCCAAATCGTACTGGAGTTTCACGACATCCTCCTCACAGCTTACCCTCCCACCCAGCTTTGTGTCGTCTGCAAATTTGGAGATATTACATCCAATTCCCTCGTCCAGATCATTAATATATATTGTGAACAGCTGGGGTCCTAGGACCGATCCCTGCAGTACCCCACTAGTCACTGCCTGCCACTCGGAAAACGACCTGTTTATTCCAACTCTTTGCTTTCTGTCCGCCAACCAGTTCTCTATCCAAGTCAATACCTTGCCCCCAATCCCATGTGCCTTAATTTTGCACGCTAATCTCTTATGTGGGACCTTATCGAAAGCCTTCTGAAAGTCCAAATACACCACATCCACTGGTTCTCCCTTATCTATTTTACCAGTTACATCCTCAAAAAATTCCAGTAGATTAGTCAAGCATGATTTACCTTTTGTAAATCCATGTTGACTTTGTCCGATCCTGTCACTGCTTTCCAAGTACATGGGATCATCACTCCTATCCGAGTAAGAATCTCTCTCTCTCTCTCTCTCTCTTGGGCAGTCCCTCGGAACCGAGGATGACTTGCTTCCACGCTAAAAATGAGTTCTCAGGTGACTGATGAGTCCAATGTGGGACCTACAGTCTCTGTCACAGGTGGGGCAGACGGTGGTTGAAGGGGCGGGTGGGTGGGGTGCTTGGGTTGACGCGCGCTCCTTCCACTGTTTGCGCTTGGCTTCCGCTTGCTCCCGGCAAAGAGACTCGAGATGTTCGGTGCCTTCCCGGATGCCTCTCCTCCACTTTGAGCAGTCTTGGGCCAGGGATACCCAGGTGTCGGAGGGGATGTTGCATTTTTTCTAGGAGGCTTTGAGGGTGTCCTTGAAGCGTTTCCTCTGCCCACCTGGGGCTCTCCTACCATGTCGGAGCTCTGAGTAGAGCGGTTGCTTTGGGAGTCTCGTAACAGGCATGCGGATGATGTGGTCCATCCATTAGAGCTGATCAAGCGTGGTCAAAGCTTCGATGCTGGGGATGTTGGCCTGCGCAAGAACACTGACGTTGGTGCGCCTATCCTGCCAATGGATTTGCAGGATCTTGTGGAGGCAGCCTTGGTGGTACCTCTCCGGTGCTTTGAGGTGCCTGCTGTACATGGTCCATGTCTCTGAAACATACAGGAGGGCGGGAATCACTACTGCTCTGTAGACCATGAGCTTGGTGCCAGGTTTGAGGTCCTGGTCTTCAAACACTCTCTTCCTCAGGCGACCGAAGGCTGCACTGGCACACTGAAGGCGGTGTTGGACTTCGTCATCGACGTCTGCCCTTGTTGACAGTGGCTCCTGAGGTATGGAAAGTGGTCCACATTGTCCAAGGCCTCATCGTGGATTTTGATAATCGGGGGGCAGTACTGTGTGACAGGGGTAGGTTGGTAGAGGACCTTTGTCTTACGGATATTTAGTGTAAGGCCCATGCTCTCGTAAGCTTCGGTGAAGGTGTTGACGATGGTTTGGAGTTCGACCTCCGAGTGTGTGCAGACGCAAGCGTCATCTGCATACTGTAATTCGACGACAGAGGATGGGACGACCTTGGACCGGAGGCGACGGAGGTTGAACAGTTTCCCGTTTGTTCTGTAAATTAGCTCCACTCCAGCGGGGAGCTTACTGAGGGTGAGATGGAGCTTTGCAGCAAGGAAGATCAAGAAGAGTGGGGTGCTGTTGACTATGCGGGACATTTCCAAGAACTCAGAATAGACTAGTAATGGTTGACCCCAGATGAGGTGAGGAAAGTAAACCTGTTTTTACTACCTTACAAAAAAAATGTGACTGGCTGACTCCAATTATGCAAGAGATAGACATAATTTAAAGAAGTCCAGTCTATGAGATCTAGTCCAGATTTTCTGTAGCCCCATTTAATGTGGTGGCTGTTGACGTCCCTAACATAGATAGATGGCTGTTGAAGTGTTGGTAAACATGGGGCATTCCCGGCTTCATCAGGGGATTTTTAAACATTTGCATAAATTGGCCGACTCTTACAATGTCACAATGAGGTGAAGTGGTTGGTTAGGTCTCCAAATCAACAATATTAGATTTTGCATAAGTGGCTCTTCCATGTTTTCCATGAAAATTGTAACTAACAATGTCATAGCCTCTTATTGTAAGCTTATGTCAAGGAAGGAGTCTACATGTGTTCCTTGGAGACAGATAATATCAACTATGAGTTCTCTGCTACTGAGAGCTTTGCAGATGACAGCCCCTCGATATTGAGTTGAAAAATGAAAAGTGAAGAACCAATATTAACTGCTCCAGTACCACTGTAACGGGGCTCTGGGTTTTCCAGGTTTGGTCCGCTGTTTGCTACTTTGGTTTCCCCAAAAGAGTCATCATAAGGTACACGAGACCATTGCAGCATTGCACCCCAACATGATGATAGAAGGTGACAGCAGAAGAGTCTGGCGTGTTTGCATCATACCACATGATATAATAGCAGAACATGGCTTGCTGTGCAGTGAGTTCATGACATTGGCACTGAGTGGAGGAAGGTCACCCTTCCCGTACAACCCCCCCCCCCCACCCAAAAATGAGGGAAAATCAAAGGTCAGTCTTATACATCTACTAGTCAATTACAACTTAGCAAAGGCTGACAGCAGGTTTCTCATTCAATTTCTTGGCATGAGATAGAGGAGAAATAGATGTAATCTATGCACTGAAGTCACTCTTTGAGTCAGGTCATAAGAATTTACTTTACTTCCATTGCCATTGAATATGAATATGTTACTTTGGTTAAACATGGAGCCATGGTGTACTGAGAACTGTTGCAGGTTATTTAAGATAAAGGCAGCTTGCAGCAGCTTCCTCGTTGGTTCAGTGAGTCAATGCAACACTTGGTGCAGCACTCAACCATGAATACTACAAAGATAAGTACAATTGAGGGAGGCTATTTGGCTCTTCTAACTCATCTGTGGAAGGCCCCATGGTCATGTTACGTTAACTGATTTCAGCCTGGGTACACTCTGGGCTAGAGAGGTGAAGAATCACCCATGGTTACTATCCCATTGAACACTGTTGGAAAGTGCCCTTGTGTAGGTGTCAAGTCAGCTGTGGCTCAGTGGGTAGCACACTTGCCTCTGAGTCAGAAGGTTAAGCACATAAATCTAGGCTGACACTCCAGCGCAGTGCTGAGGGAGTGCTGCTCTGTCGGAGGTGCCGTCTTTCAAATGAGACGTTAAACTGAGGCCCCGTCTGCTCTCTCAGGTGGACGTAAAAGATCCCATGGTACTATTTTGAAGAAGTGCAGGGGAGTTATCCCCGGTGTCCTGGCCAATATTTATCCCTGAATCAACATAACAAAAACAGATTATCTGGTCATTATCACATTGCTGTTTATGGGAGCTTGCTGTGCGCAGATTGGCTGCTGCGTTTCCCACATTACAACAGTGACTACACTCCAAAAGTACTTCATTGGCTGTAAAGTGCTTTGAGATGTCCAGTGGTCGTGAAAGGCGCTATATAAATGCAAGTCTTTCTTTCAAGTGAGGACCAGATGGGATCAGCCCTTTACAATGAAATAGGCTCCTGTCAATCACTCTGTTGGCTCACTCATTAAGAATAATTGCTTAAGTGCACGTCAGCATCTGTACCCTAGTGTGAGTTAGCATCTTCAGGAGAACTCTCTACCCCAGTGCGAGTCAGCATCTTCAGGAGAACTCTCTACCCCAGTGCGAGTCAGCATCTTCAGGAGAACTCACTACCCTAGTGTGAGTCAGCATCTTCAAGAGATTTCTGTACCCAATTGCGAGTCAGCATCTCCAGGAGAACTCTCTATCCCAGTGCGAGTCAGCATCTTCAAGAGATTTCTGTACCCAATTGCAAGTCAGCATCTTCAAGAGATTTCTGTACCCAATTGCGAGTCAGCATCTTCAGGAGAACTCTCTATCCCAGTGCGAGTCAGCATCTTCAAGAGATTTCTGTACCCAATTGCGAGTCAGCATCTTCAAGAGATTTCTGTACCCAATTGCGAGTCAGCACCAGGCTGGCTGTTTGGGGTAACATGCAGGACTGGTTGATGTAGATGTCCCTGTATTGATGCTGGTTTGTGTAGATGTCCCTGTATTGGTGCTGGTTGGTGTAGATGTCCCTGTATTGGCGCTGGTTGGTGTAGATGTCCCTGTATTGGCGCTGGTTGGTGTAGATGTCCCCCTATTGGTGCTGGTTGGTGTAGATGTCCCTGTATTGGTGCTGGTTGGTGTAGATGTCCCTGTATTGGTGCTGTTTGGTGTAGATGTCCCTGTATTGATGCTGGTTGGTGTAGATGTCCCTGTATTTGTTTTGGTTGGTGTAGATGTCCCTGTATTTGTTTTGGTTGGTGTAGATGTCCCTGTATTGGTTTTGGTTGGTGTAGATGTCATTGTATTGATGCTGGTTGGTGTAGATGTCCCTGTATTGGTGCTGGTTGGTGTAGATGTCCCTGTATTGATGCTGGTTGGTGTAGATGTCCCTGTATTGGTGCTGGTTGGTGTAGATGTCCCTGTATTGGTGCTGGTTGGTGTAGATGTCCCTGTATTGATGCTGGTTGGTGTAGATGTCCCTGTATTGGTGCTGGTTGGTGTAGATGTCCCTGTATTGATGCTGGTTGGTGTAGATATCCCTGTGTTGGTGCTGGTTGGTGTGGATATCCCTGTATTGATGCTGGTTGGTGTAGATGTCCCTGTATTGGTGCTGGTTGGTGTAGATGTCCCTGTATTGGTGCTGGTTGGTGTAGATGTCCCTGTATTGGTGCTGGTTGGTGTAGATGTCCCTGTATTGGTGCTGGTTGGTGTAGATGTCCCTGTATTGGTGCTGTTTGGTGTAGATGTCCCTGTATTGATGCTGGATGGTGCAGATGTCCCTGTATTTGTTTTGGTTGATGTAGATGTCCCTGTATTGGTTTTGGTTGGTGTAGATGTCATTGTATTGATGCTGGTTGGTGTAGATGTCCCTGTATTGGTGCTGGTTGGTGTAGATGTCTCTGTATTGATGCTGGTTGGTGTAGATGTCCCTGTATTGGTGCTGGTTGGTGTAGATGTCCCTGTATTGGTGCTGGTTGGTGTAGATGTCCCTGTATTGATGCTGGTTGGTGTAGATGTCCCTGTATTGGTGCTGGTTGGTGTAGATGTCCCTGTATTGATGCTGGTTGGTGTAGATGTCCTTGTATTGGTGCTGGTTGGTGTAGATGTCCCTGTATTGGTGCTGGTTGGTGTAGATGTCCCTGTATTGGTGCTGGTTGGTGTAGATGTCCCTGTATTGATGCTGGTTGGTGTAGATGTCCCTGTATTGGTGCTGGTTGGTGTAGATGTCCCTGTATTGATGCTGGTTGGTGTAGATGTCCCTGTATTGATGCTGGTTGGTATAGATGTCCTTGTATTGGTGCTGGTTGGTGTAGATGTCCCTGTATTGGTGCTGGTTGGTGTAGATGTCCCTGTATTGATGCTGGTCGGTGTAGATGTCCCTGATTTGATGCTGGTTGGTGTAGATGTCCCTGTATTGGTGCTGGTTGGTGTAGATGTCCCTGTATTGGTGCTGGTTGGTGTAGATGTCCCTGTATTGATGCTGGTCAGTGTAGATGTCTCCCGTAATGCCAACTCTCGCGAGTTAATCGCAAGACACACGATTTCTAATGAAAATTCAGCCCAACTCACGATCTCGCTATTTAGCTCAGAAACCTCACGATTTAAAATTTTGCCTGCAACATGGTGCGAACCGGAAGTGCGCGTTCCACCACACACTATGCGGAGGAGTCCAACTTGCTGGGAGATGTAGTTCCATTCTCGTCATAACACCATCCGGAGCCACACAAGTCTGGCTCGGGGAGAACTGCATTTGCTGCAATGCACTGCTTCGCACCAATTTCCACTGCTGCAGAATGCAACATCCTACAGAAATGGGAGCCGGAGCTGCCACGGTGCGGTGCGCTGCCACGGTGCGGTGCGTTCCGTGCTGACGTTGCACGTGTTGGCTCAGCCTCTGCTGGCGGTAATGAGGAGCGAAGTGGCAGCCAATAGCGAGCGGGACTGGTTCCTGGCCAAGGCCTGGCTGCCGGGAAAGCTGCGGAAGCTGGGGTTGGGCCTGGGCTCAGTCTTTGGGCTCGGGCTGGAGTAGGAGGTAAGTGGGGATGGGAGTGCGAGGAGGCGCTGTTGTTGCTGCCGCCGCCTGGTTTGGCAGTCATTTAGTGCTGGGTTATTCGGGCTCATTTTAAACTGGGGTGAAGGCTTATGGGCTTGTCCCCCGGGGGCCTGGCCTCCCTGTGCGGCTCCCCCCACTGTGCCAGGGTGCTGCAGGGTGCGGCACCAGCCTAGGGACATCAACACCAACTAGCCTGGGGTCAGGTCTGCAGGCTGCATCATCCAAGAAGGGAGAGGAGAATTGCAGGTCTCTCCAGGTAACATGGGCTGGGGCAGTGCTATGAATGTAACCTGCTTATAGATGCCCCAGGTATAGGATAGCTGGTGTATATAGAGAGAGAACATACCTGTGGCACTTCAGAATAGTTTGTCGCCCCATTTTGATTACAGGTTAATTTCACATGAGGAAGACTATTCGACCCATCCGCAAAGGCCCTACACTCCCCCATTACAGACACTGAACCTAATCCCAGCCCAGGAAGAGCAGGGAGGTGCCATGCAGTGAAGTATTCAATAAGTATGTTGCTGAACCTGTAGGGTTACCTTTCAGCTGAAGAGAAGATAAAAGTTTTCACATCACCAATCACTGGGGGTGATCACGACTCCTGCCTCCATGGGAAGGTGTTTTTGATTTTTTTCCCAAACCTTACCTTTGGTTGGCAGCTGCAGGTGGTGATAGCGGGTGGGATTTTTCGAAAAAGTTTTTTGTAAAGCATTTTCAGATGCAGTAATATAGTTTTTGTAAAGAGCTGTGACCTGGTACAGATTAAATAAATCCACTAATTAGGTTTATGAACCAAAAAATAGCAACTCATGATTTCTTACCAAAACTCTGAATTTTTAAGAGTTTGTCTTGTGACTTATGAGATGGTGGAGTTGGCATTACTGTGTCTCTTTGCAGGGCTGGTTGGTGTAGATGTCCCTGTGCTGATGCTGGTAGAATCATAGAATCATTAAAGCAGAGTAGGAGGCCATTCGGCCCATCGAGCCCATGCCAGCTCTCTGCAAGAGCACTTCAGTTAGTCCCACTCCCCCGCCTTTTCCCCGTAGCCCTGCAATATTTTTTCCTTCAGGTACTTATCCAACTCCCTTTTGAAAGCCACGATTGAGTCTGCCTCCACCACCCTTTCAGGCAGTGCATTCCAGATCCTAACCACTCGCTGCATAAAAATGTTTTTCCTCATGTCACCTTTGGTTCTTCTGCCAATCACCTTAAATCTGTGTCCTCTGGTTCTCGACCCTTCCGCCAATGGGAACAGTTTCTCTCGATCTACTCTGTCCAGACCCTTCATGATTTTGAACACCTCTATCAAATCTCCTCTCAACCTTCTCTGCTCAAAGGAGAACGATCCCAGCTTCTCCAGTCTATCCACGTCACTGAAGTCCTTCATCCCTGGAACCATTCTTGTAAATCTTTTCTGCACCCTCTCTAAGGCCTTCACATCCTTCCTAAAGTGCAGTGCCCAGAATTGGACACAATACTCTAGTTTTGGCCGAACCTGTGTTTTATAAAGGTTCATCATAACTTCCTTGCTTTTCTAGGCCTCTATTTATGAAGCCCAGGATCCCGTATGCTTTTTAACCACTTTCTCAACCTGCCCTGCCACCTTCAATGATTTGTGCACATATACCCCCAAGTCTCTCTGTTCCTACACCCCTGTTTAGGATTGTACCCTTTAGTTTATATTGCCTCGCCTCGTTCTTCCTACCAAAATGTATCACTTCGTACTTTTCTGCGTTAAACTTCATCTGTCACGTGTCCACCATTCCACCAGCACGTCTATGTCCTCTTGAAGTCTATCCCTATCCTCCTCACTGTTCACTATACTTCCAAGTTTTATGTCATCAGCAAATTTTGAAATAGTGCCCTGTACACCTAAGTCCAAATCATTAATATAGATCAATAAAAGCAGTGGTCCTAGTACTGATCCCTGGGTAACACCACTGTATAACTTCCTCCAGTCCGAAAAACAACCATTCACCACTACTTTGTTTTCTGTCACTTAGCCAATTTCGTATCCATGCTGCCACTGTCCCTTTCATTCCATGGGCTTCAGCTTTGCTGGCAAGCCTATTAAGTGGCACTTTATCCAATGCCTTTTGGAAGTCCATGTACACCGCATTGCCCTCATCAACCCTCTCTGTTACCTCATCAAAAAATTCAATCAAGTTAGTTAAACATGAGAAGGGAAAACATGATTTGCCTCTAACAAATCCATGCTGTCTTCCCTTAATTAATCCACACTTGTCCAAGTGACTGTTAATTTTGTCCCGGATTATCATTTCTAAAAGCTTCCTCACCACTGAGGTTAAGCTGACTGGCCTGTAGTTGTTGGGTTTAACGTAAGGGTGTAACATTTCCAATTTTCCAGTCCTCTGGCACCACCCCCGTATCCAAGGAGGACTGGAAGATTATGGCGAGTACCTCCGCAATTTCCACCTTTACTTCCTTCAGCATCCTAGGATACATCCCATCCGGTCCTGGTGGCTTATCTACTTTAAGTACAGACAGCCTTACTAGTACCTCCTCTTTATCAAATTTTATCCCATCCAATATCTCAACTACCTCCTCTTTCACTATTACTTTGGCAGCATCTTCTTCCTTGGTAAAGACAGATGCAAAGTACTCATTTAGTACCTCAGCCATGCCCTCTGCCTCCATGTGTAGGTCTCCTTTTTGGTCCCTAATCGGCCCCAACCCTCCTCTTACAAGCCGTTTACCATGTAGATGTCCCTGGGCCGATTGGTGTAGATGCCCCTGTGCTTGTGCTGGTTGGATTAGATGTCGCTGGGCTGGTTGGTGTAGGTGCCCATGGGCTGGTGTAGATGCCCCTGGGCTGGTTGGTGTAGATGTCCCTGGGCCGGTTGGTGTAGATGCCCCTGGGCTGGTTGGTGTAGATGCCCCTGGGCCGGTGTAGATGCCCCTGGGCCGGTTGGTGTAGGTGCCCATGGGCTGATGTAGATGCCCCTGGGCTGGTTGGTGTAGATGCCCCTGGGCTGGTTGGTGTAGATGGGCCTGGGCTGGTGTAGATGCCCCTGGGCTGGTTGGTGTAGATGTCCCTGGGCCGGTTGGTGTCGATGTCCCTGGGCAGGTTGGTGTCGATGTCCTCGGGCTGATGTAGATGCCCCTGGGCTGGTTGGTGTAGATGTCCCTGGGCCGGTTGGTGTAGATGTCCCTGGGCCAGTTGGTGTAGATGTGCCTGGGCTGGTTGGTGTCGATGTCCCCGGGCTGGTGCAGATGCCCCTGGGCTGGTTGGTGTAGATGCCCCTGGGCCGGATGGTGTAGATGACCCTGGGCCGGTTGGTGTAGATGTGCCTGGGCTGGTGTAGATGTCCCTGGGCTGGTGTTGATGTCCCTGGGCTGGTGTCGATGTCCCTGGGCTGGTGTTGATGCCCCTGGGCTGGTTGGTGTAGATGTCCCTGGGCTGGTGTAGATGTCCCAGGGCCAGTTGGTGCAGATGTCCCTGGGCTGGTGTAGATGTCCCAGGGCCGGTTGGTGTCTATGTCCTTGGGCTTGTGTCGATGTCCCTGGGTTGGTGTAGATGCCCCTGGGCTGGTCGGTGTAGATGCCCCTGGGCCAGTTGGTGTAGGTGCCCCTGGGCTGGTTGGTGTCGATGTCCCCGGGCTGGTTGGTGTAGATGCCCCTGGGCTGCTTGGTGTAGATGCCCCTGGGCCGGATGGTGTAGATGTCCCTGGGCTGGTTGGTGTAGATGTGCCTGGGCTGGTGTAGATGCCCCTGGGCTGGTTGGTGTAGATACCCATGGGCTGGTGTAGATGTCCCTGGGCTGGTGTAGATGCCCCTGGGCTGGTGTAGATGTCCCTGGGCTGGTTGGTGTAGGTGCCCATGGGCTGGTTGTTGTAGATGCCCCTGGGCTGGTTGGTGTAGATGCCCCTGGGCTGGTTGGTGTTGATGTCCCTGGGCTGGTCGGTGTAGATGCCCCTGGGCTGGTTGGTGTAGATGTCCTTGGACTGGTTGGTGTTGATGTCCCAGGGCTGGTTGGTGTAGATGCCCCTAGGCTGATACCTGTTGGTGTAGATATCCCTGGGTTGGTGTAGACGCCCATGGGCTGGTTGGTGTAGATGTCCCTGGGTTGGTTTGGTGTAGAATTCCCCTGGGCTGGTGTAGATGTCCCTGGGCTGATGACTGTTGGTGTAGATGCCCCTGGGCTGGCGTAGATGTCACTGGGCTGGCTGGTGTAGATGCCCCTAGGCTGGTTGGTGTAGATGTCCCTGGGCTGGTACTGTAGATGCCCCTGGGCTGGTTGGTGTAGATGTCACTGGGCTGGTGTAGATGCCCCTGGGCTGGTGTAGATGCCCCTGGGCTGGTGTAGATGTCCCTGGGTTGGTTGGTGTAGGTGCCCATGGGCTGGTTGGTGTAGATGCGCCTGGGCTGGTTGGTGTAGATGTCCCTGGGCTGGTGTAGATGTCCCTGGGCTGGTGTAGATGTCCCTGGGCTGGTTGGTGTAGGTGCACATGGGCTGGTTGGTGTAGATGCGCCTGGGCTGGTTGGTGTAGATGTCCCCGGGCTGGTTGGTGTAGATGCCCCTGGGCTGCTTGGTGTAGATGCCCCTGGGCCGGATGGTGTAGATGTCCCTGGGCTGGTTGGTGTAGATGTGCCTGGGCTGGTGTAGGTGCCCCTGGGCTGGTTGGTGTAGATACCCATGGGCTGGTGTAGATGTCCCTGGGCTGGTGTAGATGCCCCTGGGCTGGTGTAGATGTCCCTGGGCTGGTTGGTGTAGGTGCCCATGGGCTGGTTGTTGTAGATGCCCCTGGGCTGGTTGGTGTAGATGCCCCTGGGCTGGTTGGTGTAGATGTCCCTGGGCTGGTTGGTGTAGGTGCCCCTGGGCTGGTTGGTGTAGATGTCCCTGGGCTGGTTGGTGTAGATGTCCCTGGGCTGGTTGGTGTAGGTGCCCCTGGGCTGGTTGGTGTAGGTGCCCCTGGGCTGGTTGGTGTAGATGTCCCTGGGCTGGTTGGTGGGCCGGTTGGTGTAGATGCCCCTGGGCTGGTTGGTGTAGATGTCCCTGGGCCGGTGTAGATGCCCCTGGGCCAGTTGGTGTAGGTGCCCATGGGCTGGTGTAGATGCCCCTGGGCTGGTTGGTGTAGATGCCCCTGGGCTGGTTGGTGTAGATGGGCCTGGGCTGGTGTAGATGCCCCTGGGCTGGTTGGTGTAGATGTCCCTGGGCCGGTTGGTGTCGATGTCCCTGGGCAGGTTGGTGTCGATGTCCTCGGGCTGGTGTAGATGCCCCTGGGCTGGTTGGTGTAGATGTCCCTGGGCCGGTTGGTGTAGTTGTCCCTGGGCCGGTTGGTGTAGATGTGCCTGGGCTGGTTGGTGTCGATGTCCCCGGGCTGGTGCAGATGCCCCTGGGCTGGTTGGTGTAGATGCCCCTGGGCCGGATGGTGTAGATGACCCTGGGCCGGTTGGTGTAGATGTGCCTGGGCTGGTGTAGATGTCCCTGGGCTGGTGTCGATGTCCCTGGGCTGGTGTCGATGTCCCTGGGCTGGTGTTGATGCCCCTGGACTGGTTGGTGTATATGTCCCTGGGCTGGTGTAGATGTCCCAGGGCCGGTTGGTGCAGTTGTCCCTGGGCTGGTGTAGATGTCCCAGGGCCGGTTGGTGTCTATGTCCTTGGGCTTGTGTCGATGTCCCTGGGTTGGTGTAGATGCCCCTGGGCTGGTCGGTGTAGATGCCCCTGGGCCGGTTGGTGTAGGTGCCCCTGGGCTGGTTGGTGTCGATGTCCCCGGGCTGGTTCGTGTAGATGCCCCTGGGCTGCTTGGTGTAGATGCACCTGGGCTGGTGTCGATGTCCCTGGGCTGGTGTTGATGTCCCTGGGCTGGTCGGTGTAGATGCCCCTGGGCTGGTTGGTGTAGATGTCCTTGGACTGGTTGGTGTTGATGTCCCAGGGCTGGTTGGTGTAGATGCCCCTAGGCTGATACCTGTTGGTGTAGATATCCCTGGGTTGGTGTAGATGCCCCTGGGCTGGTTGGTGTAGACGCCCATGGGCTGGTTGGTGTAGATGTCCCTGGGTTGGTTTGGTGTAGAATTCCCCTGGGCTGGTGTAGATGTCCCTAGGCTGATGACTGTTGGTGTAGATGCCCCTGGGCTGGCGTAGATGTCACTGGGCTGGCTGGTGTAGATGCCCCTAGGCTGGTTGGTGTAGATGTCCCTGGGCTGGTACTGTAGATGCCCCTGGGCTGGTTGGTGTAGATGTCACTGGGCTGGTGTAGATGCCCCTGGGCTGGTGTAGATGCCCCTGGGCTGGTGTAGATGTCCCTGGGTTGGTTGGTGTAGGTGCCCATGGGCTGGTTGGTGTAGATGCGCCTGGGCTGGTTGGTGTAGATGTCCCTGGGCTGGTGTAGATGTCCCTGGGCTGGTGTAGATGTCCCTGGGCTGGTTGGTGTAGGTGCACATGGGCTGGTTGGTGTAGATGCGCCTGGGCTGGTTGGTGTAGATGTCCCTGGGCTGGTTGGCGTAGATGTCCCGGGGCTGGTGTAGATGCCCCTGGGCTGGTTGATGTAGATGTCCCTGGGCTGGTTGGTGTAGGTGCCCATGGGCTGGTGTAGAGGTGCCTGGGCAGGTTGGTGTAGATGCCCCTGGGCTGGTTGGTGTAGATGCCCCTGGGCTGGTTGGTGTAGATGTCCCTGGGCTGGTGTCGATGCACCTGGGCTGGTGTAGATGTCACTGGGCTGGTGGTGTAGATGTCCCTGGGCTGGTTGGCGTGGATGCCCCTGGGCTGGTTGGTGTAGATGCCCCTGAGTTGGTGTAGATGCCCCTGGGCTGGTTGTTGTAGATGTCCCTGGGTTGGTGTTGATGTGCCAGGGTTAGTGTAGATGTCCCTGGGCTGGTTGGTGTAGATATCCCTGGGCTGGTTGGTGTAGATGTCCCTGGGCTGCTGTAGATGCCCCTGGGCTGGTTGCTGTAGGTGCACATGGGCTGGTGTAGATGTCCCTGGGCTGGTTGGTGTAGATACCCATGGGCTGGTGTAGATGTCCCTGGGCTGGTGTAGATGCGCCTGGGCTGGTTGGTGTAGATGTCCCCGGGCTGGTTGGTGTAGATGCCCCTGGGCTGCTTGGTGTAGATGCCCCTGGGCCGGATGGTGTAGATGTCCCTGGGCTGGTTGGTGTAGATGTGCCTGGGCTGGTGTAGGTGCCCCTGGGCTGGTTGGTGTAGATACCCATGGGCTGGTGTAGATGTCCCTGGGCTGGTGTAGATGCCCCTGGGCTGGTGTAGATGTCCCTGGGCTGGTTGGTGTAGGTGCCCATGGGCTGGTTGTTGTAGATGCCCCTGGGCTGGTTGGTGTAGATGCCCCTGGGCTGGTTGGTGTAGATGTCCCTGGGCTGGTTGGTGTAGGTGCCCCTGGGCTGGTTGGTGTAGATGTCCCTGGGCTGGTTGGTGTAGATGTCCCTGGGCTGGTTGGTGTAGGTGCCCCTGGGCTGGTTGGTGTAGGTGCCCCTGGGCTGGTTGGTGTAGATGTCCCTGGGCTGGTTGGTGGGCCGGTTGGTGTAGATGCCCCTGGGCTGGTTGGTGTAGATGTCCCTGGGCCGGTGTAGATGCCCCTGGGCCAGTTGGTGTAGGTGCCCATGGGCTGGTGTAGATGCCCCTGGGCTGGTTGGTGTAGATGCCCCTGGGCTGGTTGGTGTAGATGGGCCTGGGCTGGTGTAGATGCCCCTGGGCTGGTTGGTGTAGATGTCCCTGGGCCGGTTGGTGTCGATGTCCCTGGGCAGGTTGGTGTCGATGTCCTCGGGCTGGTGTAGATGCCCCTGGGCTGGTTGGTGTAGATGTCCCTGGGCCGGTTGGTGTAGTTGTCCCTGGGCCGGTTGGTGTAGATGTGCCTGGGCTGGTTGGTGTCGATGTCCCCGGGCTGGTGCAGATGCCCCTGGGCTGGTTGGTGTAGATGCCCCTGGGCCGGATGGTGTAGATGACCCTGGGCCGGTTGGTGTAGATGTGCCTGGGCTGGTGTAGATGTCCCTGGGCTGGTGTCGATGTCCCTGGGCTGGTGTCGATGTCCCTGGGCTGGTGTTGATGCCCCTGGGCTGGTTGGTGTATATGTCCCTGGGCTGGTGTAGATGTCCCAGGGCCGGTTGGTGCAGTTGTCCCTGGGCTGGTGTAGATGTCCCAGGGCCGGTTGGTGTCTATGTCCTTGGGCTTGTGTCGATGTCCCTGGGTTGGTGTAGATGCCCCTGGGCTGGTCGGTGTAGATGCCCCTGGGCCGGTTGGTGTAGGTGCCCCTGGGCTGGTTGGTGTCGATGTCCCCGGGCTGGTTCGTGTAGATGCCCCTGGGCTGCTTGGTGTAGATGCCCCTGGGCTGGTGTCGATGTCCCTGGGCTGGTGTTGATGTCCCTGGGCTGGTCGGTGTAGATGCCCCTGGGCTGGTTGGTGTAGATGTCCTTGGACTGGTTGGTGTTGATGTCCCAGGGCTGGTTGGTGTAGATGCCCCTAGGCTGATACCTGTTGGTGTAGATATCCCTGGGTTGGTGTAGATGCCCCTGGGCTGGTTGGTGTAGACGCCCATGGGCTGGTTGGTGTAGATGTCCCTGGGTTGGTTTGGTGTAGAATTCCCCTGGGCTGGTGTAGATGTCCCTAGGCTGATGACTGTTGGTGTAGATGCCCCTGGGCTGGCGTAGATGTCACTGGGCTGGTTGGGGTAGATGCCCCTAGGCTGGCTGGTGTAGATGCCCCTAGGCTGGTTGGTGTAGATGTCCCTGGGCTGGTACTGTAGATGCCCCTGGGCTGGTTGGTGTAGATGTCACTGGGCTGGTGTAGATGCCCCTGGGCTGGTGTAGATGCCCCTGGGCTGGTGTAGATGTCCCTGGGTTGGTTGGTGTAGGTGCCCATGGGCTGGTTGGTGTAGATGCGCCTGGGCTGGTTGGTGTAGATGTCCCTGGGCTGGTGTAGATGTCCCTGGGCTGGTGTAGATGTCCCTGGGCTGGTTGGTGTAGGTGCACATGGGCTGGTTGGTGTAGATGCGCCTGGGCTGGTTGGTGTAGATGTCCCTGGGCTGGTTGGCGTAGATGTCCCGGGGCTGGTGTAGATGCCCCTGGGCTGGTTGATGTAGATGTCCCTGGGCTGGTTGGTGTAGGTGCCCATGGGCTGGTGTAGAGGTGCCTGGGCAGGTTGGTGTAGATGCCCCTGGGCTGGTTGGTGTAGATGCCCCTGGGCTGGTTGGTGTAGATGTCCCTGGGCTGGTGTCGATGCACCTGGGCTGGTGTAGATGTCACTGGGCTGGTGGTGTAGATGTCCCTGGGCTGGTTGGCGTGGATGCCCCTGGGCTGGTTGGTGTAGATGCCCCTGAGTTGGTGTAGATGCCCCTGGGCTGGTTGTTGTAGATGTCCCTGGGTTGGTGTTGATGTGCCAGGGTTAGTGTAGATGTCCCTGGGCTGGTTGGTGTAGATATCCCTGGGCTGGTTGGTGTAGATGTCCCTGGGCTGCTGTAGATGCCCCTGGGCTGGTTGCTGTAGGTGCACATGGGCTGGTGTAGATGTCCCTGGGCTGGTTGGTGTAGATACCCATGGGCTGGTGTAGATGTCCCTGGGCTGGTGTAGATGCCCCTGGGCTGGTGTAGATGTCCCTGGGCTGGTTGGTGTAGGTGCCCATGGGCTGGTTGTTGTAGATGCCCCTGGGCTGGTTGGTGTAGATGCCCCTGGGCTGGTTGGTGTAGATGTCCCCGGGCTGGTTGGTGTAGGTGCCCCTGGGCTGGTTGGTGTAGATGTCCCTGGGCTGGTTGGTGTAGATGTCCCTGGGCTGGTTGGTGGGCTGGTTGCTGCAGATGTCCCTGGGCTGGTTGGTGTAGATGTCCCTGGGCTGGTTGGTGTAGATGTCCCTGGGCTGGTTGGTGTAGATGTCCCTGGGCTGGTTGGTGTAGGTGTCCCTGGGCTGGTTGGTGTAGGTGTCCCTGGGCTGGTTGGTGTAGATGTCCCTGGGCTGGTTGGTGTAGGTGCCCCTGGGCTGGTTGGTGTAGGTGCCCATGGGCTGGTGTAGATGTCCTTGGGATGTCCCTGGGCTGGTTGGTGTAGGTGTCCCTGGGCTGGTTGGTGTAGGTGCCCCTGGGCTGGTTGGTGTAGGTGCCCATGGGCTGGTGTAGATGTCCCTGGGATGTCCCTGGGCTGGTTGGTGTAGATGTCCCTGGGCTGGTTGGTGTAGATGTCCCTGGGCTGGTTGGTGGGCTGGTTGGTGTAGATGTCCCTGGGCTGGTTGGTGTAGATGTCCCTGGGCTGGTTGGTGTAGATGTCCCTGGTCTGGTTGGTGTAGGTGCCCCTGGGCTGGTTGGTGTAGATGTCCCTGGGCTGGTTGGTGTAGGTGTCCCTGGGCTGGTTGGTGTAGGTGCCCCTGGGCTGGTTGGTGCAGGTGCCCCTGGGCTGGTTGGTGTAGATGCCCCTGGGCTGGTTGGTGTAGGTGTCCCTGGGCTGGTTGGTGTAGATGTCCCTGGGCTGGTTGGTGTAGATGTCCCTGGGCTGGTTGGTGTAGGTGTCCCTGGGCTGGTTGGTGTAGATGTCCCTGGGCTGGTTGGTGTAGATGTCCCTGGGCTGGTTGGTGTAGGTGCCCCTGGGCTGGTTGGTGTAGGTGTCCCTGGGCTGGTTGGTGTAGGTGTCCCTGGGCTGGTTGGTGTAGGTGCCCCTGGGCTGGTTGGTGTAGGTGTCCCTGGGCTGGTTGGTGTAGGTGTCCCTGGGCTGGTTGGTGTAGATGTCCCTGGGCTGGTTGGTGTAGGTGCCCCTGGGCTGGTTGGTGTAGGTGTCCCTGGGCTGGTTGGTGTAGGTGCCCCTGGGCTGGTTGGTGTAGGTGCCCCTGGGCTGGTTGGTGTAGGTGCCCCTGGGCTGGTTGGTGTAGGTGCCCCTGGGCTGGTTGGTGTAGGTGTCCCTGGGCTGGTTGGTGTAGGTGCCCCTGGGCTGGTTGGTGTAGATGTCCCTGGGCTGGTTGGTGTAGATGTCCCTGGGCTGGTTGGTGTAGGTGCCCCTGGGCTGGTTGGTGTAGATGTCCCTGGGCTGGTTGGTGTAGGTGCCCCTGGGCTGGTTGATGTAGATGTCCCTGGGCTGGTTGGTGTAGATGTCCCTGGGCTGGTTGGTGTAGGTGCCCCTGGGCTGGTTGGTGTAGATGTCCCTGGGCTGGTTGGTGTAGATGTCCCTGGGCTGGTTGGTGTAGGTGCCCCTGGGCTGATTGGTGTAGGTGTCCCTGGGCTGGTTGGTGTAGGTGCCCCTGGGCTGGTTGGTGTAGATGCCCCTGGGCTGGTTGGTGTAGGTGCCCCTGGGCTGGTTGGTGTAGCTGTCCCTGGGCTGGTTGGTGTAGGTGCCCCTGGGCTGGTTGGTGTAGATGTCCCTGGGCTGGTTGGTGTAGGTGCCCCTGGGTTGGTTGGTGTAGGTGCCCCTGGGCTGGTTGGTGTAGGTGTCCCTGGGCTGGTTGGTGTAGGTGCCCCTGGGCTGGTTGGTGTAGGTGCCCCTGGGCTGGTTGGTGTAGGTGCCCCTGGGCTGGTTGGTGTAGGTGCCCCTGGGCTGGTTGGTGTAGGTGTCCCTGGGCTGGTTGGTGTAGGTGCCCCTGGGCTGGTTGGTGTAGGTGCCCCTGGTTGGTGTAGGTGCCCCTGGGCTGGTTGGTGTAGATGCCCCTGGGCAGGTTGGTGTAGGTGCCCCTGGGCTGGTTGGTGTAGGTGCCCCTGGGCTGGTTGGTGTAGGTGCCCCTGGGCTGGTTGGTGTAGGTGCCCCTGGGCTGGTTGGTGTAGGTGCCCCTGGGCTGGTTGGTGTAGGTGTCCCTGGGCTGGTTGGTGTAGGTGTCCCTGGGCTGGTTGGTGTAGATGTCCCTGGGCTGGTTGGTGTAGGTGCCCCTGGGCTGGTTGGTGTAGGTGCCCCTGGTTGGTGTAGGTGCCCCTGGGCTGGTTGGTGTAGGTGCCCCTGGGCAGGTTGGTGTAGGTGTCCCTGGGCTGGTTGGTGTAGATGTCCCTGGGCTGGTTGGTGTAGGTGTCCCTGGGCTGGTTGGTGTAGATGTCCCTGGGCTGGTTGGTGTAGGTGCCCCTGGTTGGTGTAGGTGCCCCTGGGCTGGTTGGTGTAGGTGCCCCTGGGCAGGTTGGTGTAGGTGCCCCTGGGCTGGTTGGTGTAGGTGCCCCTGGGCTGGTTGGTGTAGGTGTCCCTGGGCTGGTTGGTGTAGATGTCCCTGGGCTGGTTGGTGTAGATGTCCCTGGGCTGGTTGGTGTAGGTGCCCCTGGGCTGGTTGGTGTAGGTGCCCCTGGGCTGGTTGGTGTAGGTGCCCCTGGGCTGGTGCCGGCTGTGCCCTCCGCTCTGCTCCTGCAGATGTCGCTCCAGTGAGTGTAATGCTGCCGTTCCCCAGCATTGACCCAGCCTGGAACCTCACTACGTGCTCTCACTCACACAGGCAATGGCTCCGTGCACAGCACACCGCGAGAGAGCAGCAGCGAAACTTCGCTAATGCACCCTGACCGAGCGATTCCACCGGTAAACCCGGCTCCCGAGAGGGCAGAAATCCACACAATTTGGAGCAAAGGCGGTCTGCTTGTGGCCAAATGACGAGATGGACGGGGACTCTGCTTATGGTAAAGGGCTGTAACCTTCTGCATTTTGTGTTTCCTTAGAACATCCCCAGTCTGTGCAGAGCCTCAGGGAGGACTCCAGGTAAGTGAGAGACTAGTTTAGATTTCTTAGGGAAGTATTTGAGGGTCTTGGCTTTCCTCCGTCCAGAGTCTCATTGGGTTTCGTCCTGTGGTGCCTTTTATAAATTGTTTTATTAAGTAACGTGAGGGAGCTGTACCTTATTGGAATTACTGCCTGGCAAGATAAATTCTCGGAAATGTAGCTGAGCAAGCTTTCAGCCTAGTCTTGGTAGTTTCACACTGTACCAGCTGACGATTTGGTTACTTTTGCAAACAAGCCTACTTCCTTCATAAAATGGTAGTGTTTCTTTCCTCTGTCTGCTCTGGCCCCCCCTCCTCTAACCTCTGTAGACCTCTTGCTGGGCTATAGTTCCCTGGGTTCCGCCCATCTTCAGCTACATTGAGTTGTGGCCATTCTGAATGCGTCAGCTTAAAGGGTGAGTCCTGGCTGGGGAGAGCCAAGACCACCCTGACCTCGCCCGACGACGTCTACACAGCTACTTTCAAGCAAGGGTCACTGGCTGGTGGTCACGAATGGGAGTTCTAGCTGGATTACCCCTCCCCTCACTTGGGAATTCGGAGGCCAGATCTAGTGTCTGTAGTGCCACCCTGGCTAAGATCAGTTAACTCGAGAAAGGGCCAGGATTGCACCCAAGACCTTTTAACTCAGCTACTCATGGACTGCACCAGCTGAGGTCATTGGGTGGCCCGTCTTTGCTTGTTCAAACGTCACCTTCATTCCCAGTTCTTCCCTGGCCCAAACTGGATGAAGTTTCTCTGCACAGGTGTTTCCTGCTGCCTCTGTAGCTGGAAGCTGGGAAGTACATGAATGTGGCCTGGTATGGAGATGAGAAAAGGCGCACCTTGCCTCTGTGCCTTGATCCTTGTGCTCGCCGCAGTGTGGTACCATTGTGCCTTAACCTTGTGGCCTGACAAGGCTCTGAAACAGTTCTGTGAGGCATTGTGGGCACAAAGTTGACCTAGCACTTTGTGGACTGGGCAGTGGACTCTACAACTGGCACCTGTCAGTCAAAGGCAGTTAATGAGTTGCTACTCAAGCAAGTCAGGAAAATCGACACAACTGAGTTTTTAAAGAAGATTGCCGGTTTGACCATTTACTGTTTTCCTTTTGCCCTCTTGATATTGGTTATGTGTCTATGAGCAATGGCAGCTCTGGCCCCGCGCCAACTGGCTATTCTTCGTATTGGAGTCTAAATAGTGAGTGCGGACAGGCTGTTTAATTACGCTGCTTATCACAAGCCCTTCCTGTCCTCACTTAACGGTACACACACTACAGCTGAACAGTGACCAGGATCCCAGGCTGATTTGTTACTGGCAGCCTCAGCCAGAGCATACTCATGCCAATTGTGTGTGGCTCCTCCTCCAGCTCCATTACATTCCCAACTGCACAGGCTGAGCTCAACTAACCCAGACGGGACATGGTTCAAACATAGATCCTCGCTGTCTACATGGATCAAACATAGATCCTCGCTGTCTACATGGATCAAAAAGAGATCCTCGCTGTCTACATGGAACAATGCCACAGCACATAATCTATTTGTCCACAAGGCCATTGGGCGATCTCAATCACTCCCTCTCCCTCTTCTGTGTCTCCATCTCCCTCTCCCTCTCCTTCATCTCCCTCTCCTTCATCTCCTCTCCTTCCTCTCCCTCCTCCCTCCTCTCCCTCTCCCTCCTCCCTCCTCTCCTCCTCCCTCCTCTCCCTCTCCCTCTCCTCCTCTCTCCCTCTCCCTCCTCTCCCTCTCCCTCTCCCTCCTCTCCTCTCCCTCCTCTCCTCTCCTCCAATCCCTCTCCCTCCAATCCCTCTCCCTCCTCTCCTGCTCCCTCCTCTCCCTCTCCCTCCTCTCCCTCTCTCCCTCTCCCTCCTCTCCCTCTCCTCTCTCACCTCCTCTCCCTCTCCCTCTCTCCCTCCTCTCCTCTCCCTCTCTCCTCTCTCCCCATCTCCCTCTCTCCCTCCTCTCCCTCTCCTCTCTCCCTCCTCTCCTCTCCCTCCTCTCCCTCTCCTCCTCTCCCTCTCCCTCCTCTCCCCCTCCTCTCCCTCTCCCTCCTCTCCCTCTCCCTCCTCTCCCTCTCCCCCTCCTCTCCCTCTCCCTCCTCTCCCTCTCCCCCCCTCTCCCTCTCCCCCCTCTCCCCCCTCTCCCTCCTCTCCCTCTCCCTCTTCTCCCTCTCCCTCTTCTCCCTCTCCCTCCTCTCCCTCTCCCTCTCCCTCCTCTCCCTCTCCCTCTCCCTCCTCTCCCTCTCCCTCCTCTCCCCCCTCTCCCTCCTCTCCCCCCCTCTCCCTCCTCTCCCTCTCCCTCCTCTCCCTCTCCCTCTCCCTCCTCTCCCTCTCCCTCTCCCCCTCTCCCTCCTCTCCCTCTCACCTCTCCCTCCTCCCCCTCCTCTCCCCTCTCCCTCCACTCCCTCTCCTCCTCCTCTCCCTCCTCTCCCTCTCCCTCCTCTCCCTCTCCCTCTCCCTCTCCCTCCTCTCCCTCTCCCCCCTCTCCTTCATCTCCCTCTCCTCCTCCCCCTCTCCCTCTCCCTCCTCCCTCCTCTCCTCCCTCATCCCTCCTCCCTCCTCCTCCTCTCCCTCTCCCTCCTCTCCCTCTCCCTCCTCTCCCTCTCCCTCTCCTCTCCCTCCTCTCTTCTCCCTCCTCTCCCTCTCCCTCCAATCCCTCTCCCTCCAATCCCTCTCCCTCCTCTCCCGCTCCCTCCTCTCCCTCTCCCTCCTCTCCCTTCTCTCCCTCTCCCTCCTCTCCCTCTCCCTCTCTCCCTCCTCTCCCTCTCCTCTCTCCCTCCTCTCCCTCTCCCTCTCTCCCTCCTCTCCCTCTCCCTCCTCTCCCTCTCTCCCTCTCTCCCTCTCCTCTCTCCCTCCTCTCCTCTCCCTCCTCTCCCTCTCCCTCCTCTCCCTCTCCCTCCTCTCCCCCTCCTCTCCCTCTCCTCCTCTCCCTCTCCCTCCTCTCCCTCTCCCTCCTCTCCCGCTCCCCCCTCTCCCTCTCCCCCCTCTCCCTCCTCTCCCTCTCCCTCTTCTCCCTCTCCCTCTTCTCCCTCTCCCTCCTCTCCCTCTCCTCTCCCTCCTCTCCCTCTCCCTCCTCTCCCCCCTCTCCCACTCCCTCCTCTCCCCTCCCCTCCTCTCCCTCTCCCGCTCCCTCCTCTCCCTCTCCCTCCCTCCTCCTTTCGCTCCTCTCCCTCCTCTCCCTCTCCCTCCTCTCCCTCTCCCTCCTCTCCCTCTCCCTCCTCTCCCTCTCCCTCCTCTCCCTCTCCCTCCTCCCCCTCCTCTCCCTCTCCCTCCACTCCCTCTCCCTCCTCTCTCCCTCCTCTCCCTCCTCTCCCTCTCCCTCCTCTCCCTCCTCTCCCTCTCCCTCCTCTCCCTCTCCCTCCTCTCCCTCTCCCTCCTCTCCCTCTCCCTCCTCTCCCTCTCCTCTCCTCCTCTCCCTCTCCCTCCTCTCCCTCTCCCTCCTCTCCCTCCTTTCCCTCTCCTCTCCCCCTCCTCCTCTCTCTCCCTCCTCTCCCTCTCCCTCCTCTCCCTCTCCCTCCTCTCCTCTCCCTCCCTCCCTCCTCTCCTCTCCCTCCTCTCCTCTCCTCCTCTCCCTCTCCTTCTCTCCTCTCCCTCCTCTCCCTCTCCCTCTCCCTCCCTCTCCCTCTCCCTCCTCTCCCTCTCCCTCCCTCCTCTCCCTCCCTCCCTCTCCTCCTCTCCCTCTCCTCCTCTCCCTCTCCCTCCTCTCCCTCTCCCCTCCTCTCCCTCTCCTCCCCCTCTCCCTCTCCTCCCTCTCCCTCCTCTCCCTCTCCCTCCTCTCCCTCTCCCTCCTCTCCCTCCGCTCCCTCTCCCTCCTCTCCCTCTCCCTCTCCCTCCTCTCCCTCTCCCTCCTCTCCCTCTCCTCCTCTCCCTCTCCCTCCTCTTCCTCCCTCTCCCTCCTCTCCTCTCCCTCCTCTCCCTCTCCCTCCTCTCCCTCTCCCTCGCCCTCCTCTCCCTCTCCCTCCTCTCCCTCCCTCCTCTCCCTCTCCCTCCTCTCCCTCTCCCTCTCCTTCCTCTCCGTCTCCCTCCTCTCCCTCCTCTCCCCCTCCCTCCTCTCCCTCTCCCTCCTCTCCCCCTCCCTCCTCTCCCTCTCCCTCCTCCCTCTCCTCCTCCCTCTCCCTCCTCTCCCTCTCCCTCCTCTCCCTCTCCCTCTCCTCCTCTCCTCTCCCTCCTCTCCTCTCCCTCCTCTCTCTCTCCCTCTCCCTCCTCTCCCTCTCCCTCCTCTCCCTCTCCCTCCTCTCCCTCTCCCTCCTCTCCCTCTCCCTCCTCTCCCTCTCCCTCCTCTCCCCCTCCCTCCTCTCCCCCACCCTCCTCTCCCTCCTCTCCCTCTCCCTCCTCTCCCTCTCCCTCCTCTCCTCTCCCTCCGCTCCTCCTCTCCCTCCTCTCCCTCTGCCTCCTCTCCTCTCCATCCTCTCCCTCTCCCTCTCCCTCCTCTCCCTCTCCCTCTCCCTCTCCCTCCTCTCCCTCTCCCTCCTCTCCCTCTCCCTCCTCTCCCTCTCCCTCCTCTCCATCTCCCTCCTCTCCCTCTCCCTCCTCTCCCTCTCCCTCTCCCTCCTCTCCCTCCTCCCCTCCATCCCTCCCTCACCCTCCCTCCCTCCCTCCCTCTCTCCCTCTCCCTCCTCTCCCTCTCCCTCCTCGTCCTCTCCTCCTCTCCCTCTCCCTCCTCTCCCTCTCCCTCCTCTCCCTCTCCCCCCTCTTCTCCTCTCCATCCCTCCTCTCCCTCACTCCCTCTCCCTCCTCTCCCTATCCCTCCTCTCCCTCTCCTCTCCCTCTCCCTCCTCTCCCCTCTCCTCATCTCCCTCTCCCTCCTCTCCCTCTCCCTCCTCTCCCTCTCCCTCCTCTCCCTCTCCTCTCTCCCTCTCCCTCACTCCCTCCTCTCCCCTCCCTCCTCCCTCCCCTCCCTCACCCTCCCCCCTCTCCCCACCCTCCTCTCCACCACCCACCTCTCCCCCACCCTCCTCTCCCCCTCCTCCTCTCCCCCTCCCCCTCTCCCTCCTCTCCCTCTCCCTCCTCTCCCTCTCCCTCCTCCTCCCTCTCCTCCTCTCCCTCTCCCTCTCCCTCCTCTCCCTCTCCTCCTCTCCCTCTCACTCCTCCCCTCTCCTCCTCTCCCTATCCCTCCCTCCCTCCCCTCCTCTCCCTCTCCACCTCTCCCTCCCCTCTCCCTCCTCTCCCTCTCCCTCCCTCTCCCTCCCTCCCTCCTCTCCCTCCCTCCTCTCCCTTTCGCTCTCTCCCTCCTCTCCACTTCCCTCCTCTCCCACACCCTCTCCCTCCTCTCCTCTCCTCCTCTCCTCTCCCCCTCTCCCTCCTCTCCCTCCTCTCCCTCTCCCTCCATCCTCCCCCTCTCCCTCCTCTCCCTCCCTCCTCTCCCTCTCCTCCTCTCCCTCTCCCTCCTCTCCCTCTCCCTCCTCTCCCTCTCCCTCTCCCTCTCCCTCCTCTCCCTCTCCCAACCCTCTCCTCTCTCCTCTCCTTCCTCTCCTCCTCCTCTCCCTCTCCCTCTCCTCCTCCCTCTCTCCTCTCCCTCTCCCTCCACTCCTCTCCCCTCTCCCCCACCACTCACCCTCCACTCCTCTCCTCTCCCTCCTCTCCTCCCCCAACCCTCCCTCCAATCCCTCTCACCTCCTCTCCGCTCCTCCTCTCCTCTCCCTCCTCTCCTCCTCTCCTCTCTCCTCTCCCTCCTCTCCCTCTCCCTCTCTCCCTCCTCTCCCTCTCCCTCTCTCCCTCTCTCCCTCTCCCTCTCTCCCCCTCTCCCTCCCCCCTCACCCCTCACCCTCCTCTCCTCTCACCCTCCTCTCCCTCTACCTCCTCTCCCTCTCCCTCCCCTCCCTCTCCCTCCTCTCCCTCTCCCTCCTCTCCCTTCTCTCCCTCTCCCTCCTCTCCCTCTCCTCCTCTCCCTCTCCTCCTCTCCTCTCCCCCTCTCCCTCTCCCCCCTCTCCCTCCTCTCCCTCTCCTCTTCTCCCTCTCCCTTCTCCTCTCCCTCCTCTCGCTCTCCCTCTCCCTCCTCTCCCTCTCCTCTCCCCCCTCTCCCTCTCCCTCCTCTCCCTCCCTCCTCTCCTCTCCCTCTCCCTCCTCTCCCTCTCCTCCTCCCCTTTCGCTCCTCTCCCTCCTCTCCCTCTCCCTCCTCTCTCCTCTCCCTCCTCTCCCTCTCCCTCCTCTCCCTCTCCCTCCTCCCCCTCCTCTCCTCTCCCTCCACTCCTCTCCCTCCTCTCTCCCTCCTCTCCTCTCCCTCCTCTTCCCTCTCCCTCCTCTCCTCTCCCTCCTCTCCCTCTCCCTCCTCTCCTCTCCTCCTCTCCTCCTCTCCCTCTCCCTCCTCTCCCTCTCCTCCTCTCCTCTCCCTCCTCTCCCTCCTTCCTCTCCCTCCCTCATCTCACTCTCCCTCCTCTCCCTCCCTCCTCTCCTCTCCCTCTCCTCTCCCTCTCCCTCTCCCTCCTCTCCCTCTCCCTCCTCTCCTCTCCCTCCTCTCCCTCTCCCTCCTCTCCCTCTCCCTCCTCTCCCTCGCTCCTCTCCTCCTCTCCCTCTCCTCTCGTCCTCTCCTCTCCCTCCTCTCCTCTCCCTCTCTCCTCTCCTCTCCCTCTCCTCTTCTCTCCCTCCTCTCCTCCTCTCCCTCTCCCTCCTCTCCCTCTCCCTCTCCCTCTCCCTCCTCTCCCTCTCCTCTCCTCCTCTCCCTCTCTCCCTCCCTCCTCTCCTCTCCCTCTCTCCCTCTCCCTCTCCTTCCTCTCCTCTCCCTCCTCTCCTCCTCTCCCCTCCCTCCTCTCCTCTCCCTCCTCTCCCCCTCCCTCCTCTCCTCTCCTCCTCCCTCTCCCTCCTCCCTCTCCCTCCTCTCCTCTCCCTCCTCTCCCTCTCCCTCTCCCTCCTCTCCCTCTCCCTCCTCTCCTCTCCTCTCCCTCCTCTCTCCTCCTCTCCCTCTCCCTCCTCTCCTCTCCTCTCTCCCTCCCTCCTCTCCCTCTCCTCCTCTGCCCTCTCCCCTCTCCCCTCCCTCCTCTCCCCCACCCTCCTCTCCCCCACCCTCCTCTCCCCTCCCTCCTCTCCCCTCCCTCCTCCCTCTCCTCTCCCTCTCCCTCCTCTCCCTCCCCTCCTCTCCCTTCCTCTCCCTCCTCTCCCTCTCCCTCCTCTCCCTCTCACTCCTCTCCCTCTCCCTCCTCTCCTCTCCCTCCTCTCCCTATCCTCCTCTCCTCTCTCCCTCTCCCTCCTCTCCCTATCCCCCTCTCCCTCCTCTCCCTCTCTCCCTCTCCCTCCTCTCCCTCTCCCCCCTCTCCCTCCTCTCCCTCTCCCTCCTCTCCCTCTCCTCTCTCCCTCTCCCTCCTCTCCTCTCCCTCCCCTCCCCCTCTCCTCTCCTCCTCTCCCTCTACCCCTCCCTCCCCTCCCTCCTCTCCCGCTCCCTCTCCCTCCGCTCCTCTCCCTCCGCTCCCTCTCCCTCCTCTCCTCTCCCTCCTCTCCCTCTCCCTCCTCTCCCGCTCCCTCCTCTCCCGCTCCCTCCTCTCCCGCTCCCTCCTCTCCCTCTCCCTCTCCTCCTCTCCTTCTCCCTCCTCTCCCTCTCCCTCCTCTCCCTCCTCTCCCTCCCTACCTCTCCCTCCTCTCCATCTCCCTCCTCTCCCTCTCCCTCTCCCTCCTCTCCCTCTCCTCCCTCCCCTCCCTCTCCTTCCCTCTCCTTCCCCCTCTCCTTGCCCCTCTCCTTCCGCCTCTCCTTCCCCTCCCCTCTCCTCTCCCTCCCCTCCCTTCCCACTCCCCTCTCCCTCTCCCTCTCCTCCCCCTCTCTGCCTCTCCCTCCTCTGCCTCTCCTCCTCTCCCTCTCCCTCTCCTCTCCCCTCCTCCTCCCCCTCCTCTCCTCTCTCCCTCTCCTCGCTCCTCTCCCTCCGCTCCCTCTCCCTCCGCTCCTCTCCCTCCGCTCCCTCTCCTCCTCTCGCGCTCCCTCCTCTCGCTCCCTCTCTCCCTCCTCCTCTCCGCTCCCTCCTCTCCCTCTCTCTCTCCCTCTCTCTCCCTCTCCCTCTCTTCCCTCCTCTCCCTCTCCCTCCTCTCCTCTCCTGCTCTCCCTCTCCCTGCTCTCCCTCTCCCTGCTCTCCCTCTCCCTCCTCTCCCTCTCCTCTCCTCTCCCTCCTCTCCCTCTCCCTCCTCTCCCTCTCCCTCCTCTCCCTCTCCCTCCTCTCCCTCTCCCTCCCCTCCTCTCCCCTCCTCTCCCTGTCCCTCCTCTCCCTCTCCTCCTCTCCCTCTCCCTCCTCTCCCTCTCCCTCCTCTCCCTCTCCCTCCTCTCCCTGTCCCTCCTCTCCTCTCCCTCTCCTCCTCTC
>NC_141004.1:67192067-67316137 GCF_052327205.1 Somniosus microcephalus | reverse complement strand
CCTCCCTCTTGTTTTCTCTCTCCCTCCCTCTTGTTCTCTATCTCCCTCCCTCTTGTTCTCTCTCTCCCTCCCTCTTGTTCCCTCTCTCCCTCCCTCTTGTTCTCTCCCTCCCTCTTGTTCTCTCTCCCTCCCTCTTGTTCTCTCTCCCTCCCTCTTGTTCTCTCTCTCCCTCCCTCTTGTTCCCTCTCTCCCTCCCTCTTGTTCTCTCTCTCCCTCCCTCTTGTTCTCTCTCTCCCTCCCTCTTGTTCTCTCTCTCCCTCCCTCTTGTTTTCTCTCTCCCTCCCTCTTGTTCTCTCCCTCCCTCTTGTTCTCTCTCTCCCTCCCTCTTGTTCTCTCTCTCCCTCCCTCTTGTTCTCTCCCTCCCTCTTGTTCTCTCTCTCTCTCCCTCTCTCTCCTCCCTCTTGTTCTCTCTCTCCCTCCCTCTTGTTCTCTCTCTCTCTTCCTCCCTCTTATTCTCTCTCTCCCCCGAGCACTTGGAAAACAGTGACAGGATCGGACAAAGTCAACATGGATTTACAAAAGGTAAATCATGCTTGACTAATCTACTGGAATTTTTTGAGGATGCAACTGGTAGAATAGATAAGGGAGAACCAGTGGATGTGGTGTATTTGGACTTTCAGAAGGCTTTCGATAAGGTCCCGCATAAGAGATTAGTGTGCAAAGTTAAAGCACATGGGATTGGGGGTAAGGTACTGACTTGGATAGAGAACTGGTTGGCAGACAGGAAGCAAAGATTTGGAATAAACGGGTCTTTTTCCGAGTGGCAGGGATCGGTGCTAGGACCCCAGCTATTCACAACATAAATGATCTAGACGAGGGAACTAGCTGTAATATCTCCAAGTTTGCAGATGACACAAAGCTGGGTGGGCGTGTGTGCTGTGAGTAGGATGCAGAGAAACTCCAGTATGATTTGGACAGGTTGGGTGATTGGGCAGATGCATGGCAGATGCAGTATAATGTGGATAAATGCGAGGTTATCCACTTTGGTAGCAAAAACAGGAAGACAGATTATTATCTGAACGGCAATAGATTGGGAAAAGGGGAAGTGTAACGAGACCTGGGTGTCCTTGTGCACCATCGCTGAAGGTAAGCATGCAGGTGCAGCAGGCGGTTAAGAAGGCAAATGGTATGTTGGCCTTCGTAGCGAGAGGGTTCAAGTACAGGAACAAGGATGCCTTGCTGCAGTTGTACAGGGCCTTGGTGAGACCACACCTTGAGTATTGTGTGCAGTTTTGGTCGCCTTATCTGAGGAAGGATGTTCTTGCCATGGAGGGAGTGCAGCGAAGATTCACCAGACTGATACCTGGGATGGCAGGAATGACGTATGAAGAGAGACTGGGTCGATTAGGCTTATATTCGGTAGAGTTTAGAAGAATGAGAGGGGATCTCATTGAAACTTATAAAATTCTAACAGGACTAGACAGACTAGATGCAGGGAGGATGTTCCCGATGGCAGGAGAGTCCAGAACCAGGGGTCACAGTCTAAGGATAAGGGGTAGGCCATTTAGGACTGAGATGAGGAATTTCTTCACTCAGAGAGTGGTGAACCTGTGGAATTCTCTACCACAAAGGGCAGTTGAGGCCAATTCATTAAATATATTCAAGAAGGAGTTGGATATATTTCTTAAGGCTAAAGGGATCAAGGGATATGGGGAGAAAGCAGGGACAGGGTACTGAATTTGGATGATCAGCCATGATCTCATTAAATGGCGGAACAGGCTCGAGGGGCCGAATGGCCTACTCCTGCTCCTATCTTCTATGTTTCGCTCCCTCTTGTTCACTCCCTCCCTGCTTCTTGTTCTCCATCCCCTCTTGTTCTCTCTCTCCCTCTTCTCTCCTCTCTCACCTCTCCCCCTGTTCTCTCCTCTCCCCCTCTTCTCTCCTCTCTCTCCTCGCCCTCTTCTCCTCCTTCTCCCCTCTCTCCCTCTTGTTTCTTTCTTCTACCTCTTTCTCCCTCATTCTGTGTCTCGCTCCTCTCTCCTCTTCCCCTCTCTTGTTCTCTCAATTCAATTCAATTCAATTCAAATCGCTTTATTGGCATGACAAGTTACATCTTATGTTGCCAAAGCATCGGAAAACATTCATGTTTGTTCACAAAAATACAGATCTATCCATACAGTGTATAAACAGATATATCCCTGAGTGTATAAATATATACTTTCATATAATTTATATATACTCTTTTCTTAAATTTGCTGGTTGTCCCTCTGTTTATGGCAAGCTGTAACATAGTGTGCCGCTAGTGTTATGCAATTTCTCTCTTCCCCTAGTAGGTATGGGAGTTTTTGGTCGTCATTCAAATTTCTGAATTCCGGGCATATTTTTGTGAATTTTGGGTAGAAATTCTCCCTTATGCCCTGATATTTTCTACAAGCTGTGAGGAAGTGCATCTCTGTCTCCACCACTCCCTGACTGCAGTGAGAGCATATCCTGTCCTCTCTTGGTAGCTGGGTCTGTCTGTGTCTACCTTTTTCGATCGTCAGGTTATGTTCACTAAGTCTGTACATTGTCAAAGTTTTTCTCAGTTTGCTATCCTTTACCATGGTCAGGTAATCAGCCATGTTGTATTGTCTGTTTAGGGCCAAGTAGCAATTGAGTTTGCTTTGGGTTTTTGTTGTTTCTGCCCAATATGACAGATATTTTTCCTTTTGCTTAGCGATGATTGTGTTGGGTTGAATTCTTTGTGTTACGCTGTCACTGTCCTGGGGCTGGTTATTGTTAGTAGTGTTAGTAGTTACTTCACTGAGTCCCAGGACTAGTTGACTGAGGGTATTCTTCTTTATGGTCCTCTCTTGGCATTTCAGGGCTTTTTCTTGTTTTCTCTCACTCTTTTATTTAAGAATCCAAAGTATGTACGTGTGTGTGTGTATATACATATATATACACACACACATATACTGTAAAAGAAAGACAGTTGTTTCATGTAGCTTCACTTGACCTGGAGCTGGAAATTTGCGAATGTGCAAACGTCCTGCCTGACAGTAATTAACCTGTGATTGGCCTCAGGTTTTCCTATGTAGAACAACGAGACTTGCCAGTAATAAAGGGAGAGAATAAATGGAGCTGTGCATTAGCAGCAGAATAGTGCATTAAACATAGAAACATAGAAGATAGGAGCAGGAGTAGGCCATTCAACCCTTCGAGCCTGCTCCGCCATTCAATGAGATCATGGCTGATCATCCAAACCCTAGCACCCGGTCCCTACACCGACAGCCATCCCACTCAAGCCCTATCCCCGTAACCCCACGTATTTAATCCCCCGTAACACTAAGGGTCAATTTTTTTTTTATCATGGCCAATCAACCTAACCCGCACATCTTTGGACTGTGGGAGGAAACCGGAGCACCCGGAGAAAACCCACGCAAACACGGGTTCTGTGGTATATTGCTGTTACTGTTATAAAACAGCATATCATCTGACTTACAATGCAACATCATGGGCTTCAACTCGTGTGTTAATATCACAATGGAATGAAACCGGGGCGGGGAGTCCACGTGAAACTTTATACAAAGTTGTGGAATTTGATCAGCAAGGTGGTTTGTGGACACATTCGCTGGGTTAGTTGTGGGAGTCTCATGCTGCAAAAAAACACCTACCTGTAGTAACGCTTCAGTTCATGGCTGATTTCATAGCCAAGCATCTGCAGGAATTTGGTGCTTCTTGGACAGTCCACTTGATCAGTGATTATCTCAAGAATCAGAAAGTCAGCCATCAGTGTCCAGCATGACATCCATCACCACCAAAAGACAGTGAGAAAACAAAAAACACCCACAGCCCACACCCTGCAGAGAAGCTGGTTGGCACAGTGATAGTTAGAGGATCTGATGGGCCCAGTGATAGTTAGAGGATCTGATGGGCCCAGTGATAGTTAGAGGATCTGATGGGCCCAGTGATAGTTAGAGGATCTGATGGGCCCAGTGATAGTTAGAGGATCTGATGGGCCCAGTGATAGTTAGAGGATCTGATGGGCCCAGTGATAGTTACAGGATCTGATGGGCCCGGTGATAGTTACAGGATCTGATGGGCCCAGTGATGGTTACAGGATCTGATGGGCCCAGTGATAGTTACAGGATCTGATGGGCCCGGTGATAGTTACAGGATCTGATGGGCCCAGTGATGGTTACAGGATCTGATGGGCCCGGTGATAGTTACAGGATCTGATGGGCCCAGTGATAGTTACAGGATCTGATGGGCCCAGTGATAGTTACAGGATCTGATGGGCCCAGTGATAGTTACAGGATCTGATGGGCCCAGTGATAGTTACAGGATCTGATGGGCACAGTGATAGTTACAGGATCTGATGGGCCCAGTGATAGTTAGAGGTTCTGATGGGCCCAGTGATAGTTACAGGACCTGATGGGCCCAGTGCTAGTTACAGGTTCTGATGGGCCCAGTGATAGTTACAGGATCTGATGGGCTCAGTGATAGTTACAGGATCTGATGGGCCCAGTGATAGTTACAGGATCTGATGGGCTCAGTGATAGTTACAGGATCTGATGGGCCCAGTGATAGTTACAGGATCTGATGGGCTCAGTGATAGTTACAGGATCTGATGGGCCCAGTGATAGTTACAGGATCTGATGGGCCCAGTGATAGTTACAGGATCTGATGGGCCCAGTGATAGTTACAGGATCTGATGGGCCCAGTGATAGTTACAGGATCTGATGGGCCCAGTGATAGTTACAGGATCTGATGGGCACAGTGATAGTTACAGGATCTGATGGGCCCAGTGATAGTTAGAGGATCTGATGGGCCCAGTTACAGTTACCGTTCATGCCCCGAACTCTGGGGAGCCCCCAGTTGCTCTCCTCTGGATCCCTGTGCAGCATCGATGACAAGTGGGACTAGGCGCAGATGCAGCCTGACCAGCGCATTGTCCAGATTCAATAAAACCCCATTGACTTGAACTCTGGGTCCACGTCAATGGATCAGGAATTTGCAATCGCACTTGGGGTCATGCAAGTGGGTGATTTTGAGGCTTTGGAAAGGGTGCAGAGGAGGTCTACTAGACTAATTCCCAGTCTAAAGCATCTTAGTTATCAAGATAGGCTAAAAGAGTTGGGACTATACACTTGAGGGAAACATAGACTTTGGAGGGACCTTATTGAGGTTTATAAGATGATGAAGGAAATAGATTGTGTTCCAGCTGACAGTTTGTTCCAATTAAATAGGTTAGGGAGGACCAGGAATCACAAATTCAAGTTGTATAAGGCCAGATCTCGGTGAGATGTCAGGAGGTGGTTCTTTTCCCAGAGAATAGTGGGCCTCTGGAACAGGCTGCCATCTCGGGCAGTGGATGCTGATTCGCTGAATTCCTTCAAGCGAGAGCTGGACCCGTTTCTAGCTGGGGCGGTGACCACCTCTTACAGAAGGTAGGTACTGCAGGGAATTCAGGGTTAGAGTGATCTCCTGGACTAGTTTCAATCGCCTAGATGGGTCGGAGAGCAATTTCCCAGATTGTTTTTTCCCCAAATTGGCCTGGGATTTTTAATCTTTATTTGCCTTTCCCTGGAGATCACATGGTTGCAAGTGTATATGTTGTGATACACAAGGTATCGCAATTGTGTGGGACAGGCTCGATGGGCCGGATGGTCTTTACCTGTCCGTCATTGTTCGTACGTTTGTAATTCCATCCCAGGTTTCAGAGTGCCATGTTTCTGAGAGGATCCCAGCCTTCCCACTCTCTTTCACGAGTTACCTTACCTTCATGCTACTTTTCTCAGACCCTGGTTTAGATCTAGAGGACTTAATTTGAGAGATTATTGAGCAGAACCCATGCCTTGCAGTACAGTACATTAGTGCACTGTGGGGGGGCAGGACTGTGACAGATATTTGTGCTCAATGCGTATCGCCAGTGGGAGGGAGAAAGGAGTATGCTACAAAATATCAGTGAGGGGAAGATGATGTGAATGATGATGTGTTAACTGACCCTGATTGCTCAGTGGGTAAATGCACTGCCCAGTGTGGTGCCAACCAGCACAGACCAGGTGGGTGCCATGGTGTTTAATCTCCCTCACTGAATGTGGATAATCGTGACAAGATATAGTTCAAAGGCCAGTGGCTCAGTGAGCCTAACCATTGAGTACTGGTGACCTATTAATCATGAGCCCAATTCTGTCTTCACCTGGTGTCCACACTTCCAGGCTGGATTACAGCCAGGAATGGGAACATTGGCTGATTGTCCCCTCCCTAAGCTTGGGACACTGGAGCCAATTGGAGGAGGCCTATTGCAGCCCTGACTTGTCATCAGCTAACTCTGCACACCACGGACATGGCCTGTATGGTCTGCCTGGCTCAGGTAGCAGAGCACAGCTGGTGTAGCAGTTGGAGGCGGGGGCTACAGAGGGGACTATCAGCGGGGGCGGGAGAGGATGACTGACCATTTTTGGCGATGAGTATCAATTGAGGTCACTATTGCACTAACAGCTCCAGGGTAACAATACGTTCTGTGATTGCAGGTTGGAAACGGTCTGAAGGTTTGGGCTCCGCTCAAACTCTGTTGTCTTTCCCAGGAGCTGAGAGATAGTCCAGGATGCAGGTTAGCCTCTGTCCAGCGCATTCTGTGTTTCTGATACTCACTGTGCGTGTGACAGCGGCTGATGAGATTCTGGAGGCTCGACGTTCGGACAACTTCCAGTCTTTTCCTTCTGGGGACCATCCAAGGGAGCCATGTGTGTTTGATATCTTTATCTTGTTGTATCCTGTCTCCCCTTGAAGGGATAACTACAGTCCTAGCCCTTTTGGGCTATCCCAGATCAGGCGTATTCCCCAGACGTTCACCCTCAACTTAAGTTAGAGATAGCCGAATTCCATAAGACACTTAAATGGGTCTAAAGGTTCAGGCTATCTCTCCCTAAAGGAAAGGAACGACTGAAGATATTGCCATCTTCCAGATAGTACTTTTAATAAGTTGAACTAGACTGTAACCTTTCGGATATTATGAGGGTCCGGAATCCCCCCCCAGAATTCTGCAACTCCTTACAAAAGAGTGTACAGAAATGTGGGTTCACGAGTTTATACAGAATTACTCTTTGAGACAATTCTAAAAATATATCGTTTTATTTAAGAGCCGACATTCAGTTAACATCTGTTGAATCAGTCGCAACATTAACAATTCAAAATACAGATAGCTTACTTTTCTTATTTCTCAGAGATCCTTATTTTCAAATCTTTACTTCATTACATTTCTTATTTCTTACTTATTTCTAAATCCAGAACATCCACCAAAATCAATCACTTTAACTTCCCGAGACTCATAGTTAAAGACTTACAGAGATGCCTCTGAAGAGTTGAGAAACGCTTTGCCCGTTCAGCGAGTTCTGCCTTTCTGTTGAAAAGGTCTTATTTTTATACCCTTTTGGCAGTGGTTTCTTCTTTGATGTTCTCTGCTGATGTTAGCTAATTGTCTTTACTGATACCTCTGTTTGATTCAACTATTGCATGCATTATTATTTCTCTACCTTTAGGTGTTCCAAAAACCATCATAAAAACAATGACAGCTATGGTTTTTTGTTTGATGCCATTCTTACAAAATGCTTTCATTCAATTCTTAATATTGGCTTTACTGGTTTTTAGCAGACATTGTGACTCTCCTTACTGCTCCAAGTTCAATACAAGCACAATGTAATTGCTTGGTGTATCTATTGAAGTCATATCTTCAAAGTGTCCTTGTTGGTATCATATTTACTATGTATATAAATTAAAGTCACTTCAACTGAATGTTTCATGCACTTCTAGCTATCTCAATTGGTTGCATATTTAATCGTGTTTCCTGTCTTCCAAGTTTAACATAAAAAATATTTGACCAGCAGGTGTTTCTTTTACTTGATGTCATTCTTTCAAAGGCACTTGCCTCTTTTAATGTTTGTGTTTCTGTTTTACGTGTTAGCTCTTAACAATTTAAACTGGGTCTTCTCATTGTGTTACCTCCAAACTCTAGACCTTTCGGAAGCACCAATGATTTGCTTCAATCTTTCATTGTTTTAGAATTTTAACTAATTCCCATTTCAAAGCTTGTTTACAACTTTGTTATCAACTGATCTTTATCTCAGAAGCCTGTTCTCTGTTTACAGCCTGTGTCTTCAAGGCTTTAGATTTTTAAACCCAGTATATTCTGTATTAATAATATCCGTATTCTGTTCATATTATGGTGTATCTTTCTCTGAATCATGGCTATTCCTTCACACCCTCACCCACCAAATCCCACTCCCCACCCTAATCCCATTCTAGGAACATTGTTCTTTTGGGGACATGCAACCACTATTTCCTTCGCAGGCCAAAACCTCTGTCCACTATTCATTCTGTGGGCCAGTCAGTACCAATCTGTCTGCTTATGGCCGTTTTTTTCTGAGGTCATGCATTGTCTGTCGCGATATTTATATCATGGGCCAGATTTTGCGGTGGTAATGACGGCAAAACTGTCAGCGTTCACTGTCATTGCCCCTCTAAAACTGACCGTAACATCAGGAATTAGTGCATGCGCAGATAAACGCGGAAATCCTGAAGTTGCGCTCAGTATTTCACTGCTCCACCACAGGCTGCACTATGGAACTCCCCATAGCTGGTAATCAGTGAAATCAGTTGAACGGACGAAAACTTCCCCTTTTCTGCTCTAATATCGCAGTTAAACACCCCATAAAAAGTTAAGCCTTGTTCAAAGAGGTGTAACTGGGGTTTTAATGGCTTTTTGATTGCTGAACAACCGTTCTGGCCCTGGAAAGCTAATTTTATATTTGTGGAATGTCAGATTTATGCATTATGATAAAAATGACTAGATTTCTAAAATAATAAAAGAAATAAATATTTTTTAAAGTTTGTTTATGATATTTCAGCTTTTACCTTAACCTCATGTGTATGTCCCAATTTTTATTATGCTCTCTGTAAATTTTTTTTTAAAGTGAATCGATAATCAGTGCTTTTTATTTCCTGATTTGCTGTCTGAGAATTCTACAGTGTGATTGGCTGCTTAGACAACTTAATGGCATCATTGCTGCTGTACGCTGGAGATCCCCTGTTGACAGCGGTACAATCAAATTAACATTGAGAAAGCTAAGGTTTTCACCACAGAGATCGCGACATCTTTGTGGGTAATGTTATTCGAGGTTAGCAGCGATCACTGTCGTTTCGCCGCTGACCGCAAATTCCGTACCCATATTACAGTGATTACCAAATTTAACTGAAATATTTCATCTACTCTGCTATGTAATTATATTTGTTGAGTTGAAGGGTGTAACTGTGTGGAAACAAGGCCAGACTGAACTTATATATCACACTGTGGGTACAGTCTGAGCCCAGTCTGTATCACACACTGGGTGCAGCCTGAGCCCAGTCTGTATCACACTGGGGGTACAGTCTGAGCCCAGTCTGTATCACACACTGGGTGCAGTCTGAGCCCAGTCTGTATCACACACTGGGTGCAGTCTGAGCCCAGTCTGTATCACACACTGGGTGCAGTCTGAGCCCAGTCTGTATCACACACTGGGTGCAGTCTGAGCCCAGTCTGTATCACACTGGGTGCAGTCTGAGCCCAGTCTGTATCACACTGGGTGCAGTCTGAGCCCAGTCTGTATCACACTGGGTGCAGTCTGAGCCCAGTCTGTATCACACTGGGTGCAGTCTGAGCCCAGTCTGTATCACACTGGGTGCAGTCTGAGCCCAGTCTGTATCACACTGGGTGCAGTCTGAGCCCAGTCTGTATCACACTGGGTGCAGTCTGATCCCAGTCTGTATCACACTGGGTACAGTCTGATCCCAGTCTGTATCACACTGGGTGCAGTCTGAGCCCAGTCTGTATCACACTGGGTGCAGTCTGATCCCAGTCTGTATCACACTGGGTGCAGTCTGATCCCAGTCTGTATCGCACCGGGAGTGCAGTCTGAGCCCAGTCTGTATCACACTGGGGGGTGCAGTCTGATCCCAGTCTGTCAGACATTGGGTGCAGTCTGATCCCAGTCTGTATCACACTGGGGGTGCAGTCTGATCCCAGTCTGTATCACACTGGGTGCAGTCTGATCCCAGTCTGTATCACACTGGGTGCAGTCTGATCCCAGTCTGTATCACACTGGGTGCAGTCTGAGCCCAGTCTGTATCACACTGGGTGCAGTCTGATCCCAGTCTGTATCACACTGGGTGCAGTCTGATGCCAGTCTGTATCACACTGGGTGCAGCCTGATCCCAGTCTCTATCACACTTGGTGCAGTCTGATCCCAGTCTGTATCACACTGGGTGCAGTCTGATCCCAGTCTGTTTCACACTGGGTGCAGTCTGAGCCCAGTCTGTATCACACTGGGTGCAGTCTGATCCCAGTCTGTATCACACTGGGTGCAGTCTGATGCCAGTCTGTATCGCACTGGGTGCAGTCTGATCCCAGTCTCTATCACACTTGGTGCAGTCTGATCCCAGTCTGTCAGACACTGGGTGCAGTCTGATCCCAGTCTGTCAGACACTGGGTGCAGTCTGATCCCAGTCTGTCAGACACTGGGTGCAGTCTGATCCCAGCCTGTCAGACACTGGGTGCAGTCTGATCCCAGTCTGTCAGACACTGGGTGCAGTCTGATCCCAGTCTGTCAGACACTGGGTGCAGTCTGATCCCAGTCTGTCAGACACTGGGTGCAGTCTGAGCCCAGTCTGTCAGACACTGGGTACAGCCTGTATCACACTGGGTGCAGCCTGATCCCAGTCTGTATTACACTGCGTGCAGTCTGATCCCAGTCTGTATCACACTGCGTGCAGTCTGATCCCAGCCTGTATCACACTGGGTACAGTCTGATCCCAGTCTGTCTCACACTGGGTGCAGTCTGAGCCCAGTCTGTATCACACTGGGTGCAGTCTGATCCCAGTCTGTCTCACACTGGGTGCAGTCTGATCCCAGTCTGTATCACACCGGGAGTGCAGTCTGAGCCCAGTCTGTCTCACACTGGGTGCAGTCTCATCCCAGTCTGTCTCACACTGGGTGCAGTCTGATCCCAGTCTGTCTCACACTGGGTGCAGTCTGATCCCAGTCTGTATCACACGGTGCAGTCTGATCCCAGTCTGTCAGACACTGGGTGCAGTCTGATCCCAGTCTGTCAGACACTGGGTGCAGTCTGATCCCAGTCTGTCAGACACTGGGTGCAGTCTGAGCCCAGTCTGTCTCACACTGGGTGCAGTCTGAGCCCAGTCTATATCACACTGGCTGCAGTCTGAGCCCAGTCTGTATCACACTGGGTGCAGTCTGATCCCAGTCTGTATCACACTGGGTGCAGTCTGAGCCCAGTCTGTCTCACACTGGGTGCAGTCTGATCCCAGTCTGTCTCACACTGGGTGCAGTCTGATCCCAGTCTGTCTCACACTGGGTGCAGTCTGATCCCAGTCTGTCTCACACTGGGTGCAGTCTGAGCCCAGTTTGTCTCACACTGGGTGCAGTCTGATCCCAGTCTGTATCACACTGGGTACAGTCTGATCCCAGTCTGTCTCACACTGGGTGCAGTCTGAGCCCAGTCTGTATCACACTGGGTGCAGTCTGATCCCAGTCTGGAGCACACTGGGTGCAGTCTGAGCCCAGTCTGTATCATACTGGGTGCAGTCTGATCCCAGTCTGTCTCACACCGGGAGTGCAGTCTGATCCCAGTCTGTCTCACACTTGGTGCAGTCTGAGCCCAGTCTGTATCACACTGGGGGTGCAGTCTGAACCCAGTCTGTCTCACACTGGGTGCAGTCTGAACCCAGTCTGTATCACACTGGGGGTGCAGTCTGAACCCAGTCTGTCTCACACTGGGTGCAGTCTGAGCCCAGTCTGTATCACACTGGGTGCAGTCTGAGCCCAGTCTGTATCACACTGGGTGCAGTCTGATCCCAGTCTGTATCACACTGGGTGCAGTCTGTATCACACTGGGTGCAGTCTGATCCCAGTTTGTCTCACACTGGGTGCAGTCTGAGCCCAGTCTGTATCACACTGGGTGCAGTCTGATCCCAGTCTGTATCACACTGGGTGCAGTCTGATCCCAGTCTGTATCACACTGGGTGCAGTCTGATCCCAGTCTGTCTCACACTGGGTGCAGTCTGATCCCAGTCTGTATCACACTGGGTGCAGTCTGATCCCAGTCTGTCTCACACTGGGTGCAGTCTGATCCCAGTCTGTATCACACTGGGTGCAGCCTGAGCCCAGTCTGTATCACACTGGGTGCAGTCTGATCCCAGTCTGTCTCACACTGGGTGCAGTCTGATCCCAGTCTGTAACACACTGGGTGCAGTCTGATCCAAGTCTGTATCACACTGGGTGCAGCCTGATCCCAGTCTGTATCACACTGGGTGCAGTCTGATCCCAGTCTGTATCACACTGGGTGCAGCCTGAGCCCAGTCTGTCTCACACTGGGTGCAGTCTGATCCCAGTCTGTATTACACTGGGGGTGCAGTCTGATCCCAGTCTGTATTACACTGGGGGTGCAGTCTGAGCCCAGTCTGTATCACACTGGGTGCAGTCTGATCCCAGTCTGTATCACACTGGGTGCAGTCTGATCCCAGTCTGTATCACACTGGGTGCAGTCTGAGCCCAGTTTGTCTCACACTGGGTGCAGTCTGATCCCAGTCTGTCAGACACTGGGTGCAGTCTGAGCCCAGTCTGTATCACACTGGGGTGCAGTCTGAGCCCAGTCTGTATCACACTGGGGTGCAGTCTGAGCCCAGTCTGTATCACACTGGGGTGCAGTCTGAGCCCAGTCTGTATCACACTGGGTGCAGTCTGATCCCAGTCTGTATCACACTGGGTGCAGTCTGATCCCAGTCTGTATTACACTGGGGGTGCAGTCTGTCACACTGCCAGTCTGTTACTCTAAGCCAGTTCCTAAACCAAGAGTCGCAGCTTAATCTTTGGTGGAGGTGAAGGCACTGACTGGTAACTGGCTGCTTCCTTATCAAAGGGCTGCTGCGGATCCCAGTGAAGCTGCCACTTGCTCCACTGGTGAAAAACCTGCCCTGATGTTGCTGCAAGTGAGAGCTGTAGACTGCAGAGTGACAGACTGACCTCAGAGGCTGCATGAAGGTGCAATGTCCATCATTCTTTTCAGACGAGTACCCTTGAGTTTTCGGTCCCACTGCTCTGAAGTCCTGGGCATCCTTCTCCTCAGCTTCCTTTGGGAGGGTGGCTCATCCACACCCATTCCCCTCTCCTCCAGCTCCCTGCTGCTTTGTGAATCACCCAGTGCCACTTCCTCACCAACACTATCTAATTCCTCCCCCCCGCCAGGTGAAGGTATCGGAGCTGGTCTCTGGGAGTGGAGAGGGGTGAGATCGATGGGGTGGTGGCAGAGGAATAAGGGTCAGTATCTTGGTCCAGGAACTCATGGGTGGTCTTCCACATCTCCTGCCTCAACATCATCATTGCATTAAAGATGCCGATTTTCCTGTTCCTATCATCCTCTTCCATACCCTGCCTTTTGTTGCAGTGATGGATCTGGCGGTAGGAGCTAGGAATGAGTGAGCATTACTACCTTGGAATTAAGGAAAGGTATGGCTCAGTGCTGCTTTGCCGGGGTGTCATGATGACCGAGTAGGTGTGGAGTCACTAACTTGCTGCCTTTGCCATCTCCCATCGCTGGTGCTCAGTGCCTGCTGCTCCCAGGGAGTGAGCTCCTGTTGGAGACCCCCCTCTCCACCTCCAGTGGGAGCTTGTTGTCAGCCCACCTCTGCCAGTGAGAGGCTATCAGGTCTGGGAAAGGATCCAGCCAGGGCCATAAGCCAGCAATAGAGGTAAAGGGGAATGGAGCCAGGGCCCCAGGCTGGGGTGGAGGGGATCGAGGCAGGGCCCCGGGCTGGGGTGGAGGGGATTGAGGCAGGGCCCCAGGCTATGGTGGAGGGGATCGAGTCAGGGCCCCGGGCTGGGGTGGAGGGGGTGGGGCCAGGGCCCCAGGCTGTGGTGGAGGGGATCGAGGCAGGGCCCTGGACTGGGGTGGAGGGGGTGGGGCCAGGGTCCCGGGCTGGGGTGGAGAGGATCGGGCCAGGGCCCCGGGCTGGAGGTGGAGGGGTCGGGCCAGGGTCCCGGGCTGGGGTGGAGGGGACGAGGCAGAGCCCCAGGCTGGGGTGGAGAGGTCGGGCCAGGGTCCCGGGCTGGGGTGGAGGGGACGAGCCAGGGCCCCAGGCTGGGGTGGAGGGGTCGGGCCAGGGTCCCGGGCTGGGGTGGAGGGGGTGGGGCCAGGGTCCCGGGCTGGGGTGGAGGGGACGAGCCAGGGCCCCAGGCTGGGGTGGAGGGGTCGGGCCAGGGCCCCGGGCTGGGGTGGAGGGGGTGGGGCCAGGGTCCCGGGCTGGGGTGGAGGGGACGAGGCAGAGCCCCGGGCTGGGGTGGAGAGGTCGGGCCAGGGCCCCAGGCTGGAGGTGGAGGGGACGAGCCAGGGCCCCAGGCTGGGGTGGAGAGGTCGGGCCAGGGCCCCAGGCTGGGGTGGAGGGGTCGGGCCAGTGCCCCGAGCTGGGGGTGGAGGGGATCGAGGCAGAGCCCCGGGCTGGGGTGGAGGGGTCGGGCCAAGGCCCCAGGCTGGGGTGGAGGGGACGAGGCAGAGCCCCGGGCTGGGGTGGAGAGGTCGGGCCAGGGCCCCGGGCTGGAGGTGGAGGGGACGAGCCAGGGCCCCAGGCTGGGGTGGAGAGGTCGGGCCAGGGCCCCGGGCTGGAGGTGGAGGGGACGAGCCAGGGCCCCAGGCTGGGGTGGAGAGGTCGGGCCAGGGCCCCAGGCTGGGGTGGAGGGGTCGGGCCAAGGCCCCGGGCTGGGGTGGAGGGGGTGGGGCCAGGGTCCCGGGCTGGGGTGGAGGGGACGAGCCAGGGCCCCAGGCTGGGGTGGAGGGGTCGGGCCAGGGCCCCGGGCTGGGGTGGAGGGGGTGGGGCCAGGGTCCCGGGCTGGGGTGGAGGGGACGAGGCAGAGCCCCGGGCTGGGGTGGAGAGGTCGGGCCAGGGCCCCAGGCTGGAGGTGGAGGGGACGAGCCAGGGCCCCAGGCTGGGGTGGAGAGGTCGGGCCAGGGCCCCAGGCTGGGGTGGAGGGGTCGGGCCAGTGCCCCGAGCTGGGGGTGGAGGGGATCGAGGCAGAGCCCCGGGCTGGGGTGGAGGGGTCGGGCCAAGGCCCCAGGCTGGGGTGGAGGGGACGAGCCAGGGCCCCAGGCTGGGGTGGAGAGGTCGGGCCAGGGCCCCGGGCTGGAGGTGGAGGGGACGAGCCAGGGCCCCAGGCTGGGGTGGAGAGGTCGGGCCAGGGCCCCAGGCTGGGGTGGAGGGGTCGGGCCAAGGCCCCGGGCTGGGGTGGAGGGGGTGGGGCCAAGGCCCCGGGCTGGGGTGGAGGGGGTGGGGCCAAGGCCCCGGGCTGTGGTGGAGGGGATCGAGGCAGGGCCCTGGACTGGGGTGGAGGGGGTGGGGCCAGGGTCCCGGGCTGGGGTGGAGAGGATCGGGCCAGGGCCCCGGGCTGGAGGTGGAGGGGTCGGGCCAGTGTCCCGGGCTGGGGTGGAGGGGACGAGGCAGAGCCCCAGGCTGGGGTGGAGAGGTCGGGCCAGGGTCCCGGGCTGGGGTGGAGGGGACGAGCCAGGGCCCCAGGCTGGGGTGGAGGGGTCGGGCCAGGGTCCCGGGCTGGGGTGGAGGGGGTGGGGCCAAGGCCCCAGGCTGGGGTGGAGGGGACGAGGCAGGGGATAAGGCAACCCCAAAAAATAAATATAACCACCTTCCCTGAAGATGCAAATGTGACGCTGTGAGGACTGAAGGTTAACATTATATAATGTTGTAAATCAGGTAGCTGGGTGTGACTGGGTGTGATGGAATAGCACTGTGTGATACTGCCTGGAAGTACAAGACGTGTGTGCTGTATGCAGGACCTTTAACACATTATACGTAGCTTTTTATAGTGGCTTTCATTTCGAGGCAATTAACACAGGGAGACACGGGGCATCAGACTCGGAGTGGGGGCCTGGAGCAGAGGGCAACAGGCAAGTGGTTTTTATATAACGTGACCTCCTCTTCAGTGTCTGTTCCAAGCAGGTGCTGTGGGGCTGATGTGCAGCTCAGGCTCACGTTATACAGCTGTTGAATTCGAATAGAAGTGAGGGACCCGATGACTATTGCAGAGAGACTAGTGTACAGGCTCCCTGTGCCCTTCGCATTGAGGAGTATTCGGCCTCTCGGGCTCATTGGGGAACTCTCGGCCTCTCGGGCACATTGGGGAACTCTCGGCCTCTCGGGCACATTGGGGAACTCTCGGCCTCTCGGACACATTGGGGAACTCTCGGCCTCTCGGGCACATTGGGGAACTCTCGGCCTCTCGGGCACATTGGGGAACTCCCGGCCTCTCGGGCACATTGAGGAACTCTCGGCCTCTCGGGCACATTGAGGAACTCTCGGCCTCTCAGGCACATTGAGGAACTCTTGGCCTCTCGGGCACATTGGGGAACTCTTGGGCACATTGGGGAACTCCCGGCCTCTCGGGCACATTGAGGAACTCTCGGCCTCTCGGGCACATTGAGGAACTCTCGGCCTCTCGGGCACATTGGGGAACTTTCAGCCTCTCGGGCACATTGGGGAACTCTCGGCCTCTCGGGCACATTGAGGAACTCTCGGCCTCTCGGGCACATTGGGGAACTTTCAGCCTCTCGGGCACATTGGGGAACTCTCGGGCACATTGGGGAACTCCCGGCCTCTCGGGCACATTGGGGAACTTTCAGCCTCTCGGGCACATTGGGGAACTCTCGGGCACATTGGGGAACTCTCAGCCTCTCGGGCACATTGAGGAACTCTCGGGCACATTGGGGAACTCTCGGGCACATTGAGGAACTCCCGGTCTCTCGGGCACATTGAGGAACTCTCGGCCTCTCGGGCACATTGGGGATCTCTCGGGCACATTGGGGAACTCTCGGCCTCTCGGGCACATTGGGGAACTCTCGGACACATTGAGGAACTCTCGGCCTCTCGGGCACATTGGGGAACTCTCGGACACATTGAGGAACTCTCGGCCTCTCGGACACATTGGGGAACTCTGGGCCTCTCGGGCACATTGGGGAACTCTCGGGCACATTGAGGAACTCTCGGGCACATTGGGGAACTCTCGGGCACATTGAGGAACTCTCGGCCTCTCGGGCACATTGGGGAACTCTCGGGCACATTGGGGAACTCTCGGCCTCTCGGGCACATTGAGGAACTCTCGGTCTCTCGGGCACATTGGGGAACTCTAGGCCTCTCGGTCACATTGGGGAACTCTCGGGCACATTGGGGAACTCTCCGCCTCTCGGGCACATTGAGGAACTCTAGGCCTCTCGGGCACATTGGGGAACTCTCGGGCACATTGGGGAACTCTCCGCCTCTCGGGCACATTGAGGAACTCTAGGCCTCTCGGGCACATTGGGGAACTCTCGGCCTCTCGGGCACATTGGGGAACTCTCCGCCTCTCGGGCACATTGGGGAACTCTCGGCCTCTCGGGCACATTGGAGTGCACTCAGCCTCTCGGGCACATTGGGTAACTCTCGGACACATTATAGGCCTCAGGGCTCCCCTCCCAATGTTCCAGGGAGCCGGAGCTCGATGTGTTTCAGCATCGACCCCACTATCTTTTTACAATGCCCTTTAAAATAACATGCCAGAGCTTAGGGCCTTGGCAGCTGTAGACACGGCCGCCAATGGTAGAGCGATGAAAATCGGGGATGTGCAAGAGAAAGAAAAATACTTGCATTTATATAGCAACTTTCTCGTCCACCGGACATCCCAAAGTGCTTTACAGCCAATGAAGTACTTTTTGAAGTGTAGTCACTGTTGTAATGTTGGAAATGCGGCAGCCAATTTGTGCACAGCAAGCTCTTAACAAACAGCAACGTGATAATGACCAGATAATCTGTTTGTGATGTTGATTGACGAATAAGTCTTTGCACAGAATTCCTTGTGGTTGCATTGATCTGCTGTAACTCCGGCGGGAGAGGGGGTGGAATCCCGGGAAACATCAGACACCCAGTTACACCAAGTCTTCGCTGTGTCCAGTGACACCTGATAAGTAACTCAGGCAAAAATAGGAAGGTGCAGTGATAATACTCTACTGCATTTTAATCCAAGTGCCCCACTGGGCAGATGTTCTGCTGACAGTTTGCCATTTATTTTGTTGCAATTAGATGCAACCAGGGATCTCCAAGGGTGGTTATTCAGTGCCAAGGTTTATGGCCTAAGTACCTCTAGCTACAGAAAGTATATACAGTGCTGCAATTCTGCAAATACTTTGTAAGTGTATTTGTGACGATGATACAATACTTCAATACTGGGCTCAAACGGTCCACAGCAATAATATTTTCTGCTAAATTGTTTCAATAAACCTTTACATGTGGCTAAGCATGTTGCCGAGATCAATGTGGACTGGATACTATACTGAGGTCATTCAGTAATCCTGCAGTTTGATATCTGAGTAAAGACGTCTTACTGCAATTATATAGGGCCCTGGTGAGACCAAACCTGGAGTATTGTGTACAGTTTTGGTCTCCTTACCTAAGGAAGGATATACTTGCCATAGAGGGAGTGCAACGAAGGTTCACCAGACTGGTTCCTGGGATGGGGGGATTGTCCTATGAGGAGAGATTGAGTAGACTAGGCCTATGTTCTCTAGAGTTTAGAAGAATGAGAGGTGATTCTCATTGAAACATACAAAATTCTTACAGGGCTCGACAGGGTAAATGCTGGGAGGATGTTTCCCCTGGCTGGAGAGTCTAGAACCAGGGGTCACAGTCTCAGAATAAGGGGTCGGCCATTTAGGACTGAGATGAGAAATTTCTTCACTCAGAGGGTGGTGAATCTTTGGGATTCTCTACCCCAGAGGGCTGTGGAGGCTCAGTCGTTGAGTATATTCAAGACAGAGAGTGTAGTGTATGTAACTGTTCTACCTTTAAGAGAACTATTGTATGTAACCGTCCACCTTTAAGAGAACTATTTTAGGTGTGGCACTACTTTATCTTGGCTGCTGTATACTGTAATACCGACGGTGACCACACCGGTATATAAGTGCTGTGTCAGGATTTATTGGGCAGATTCGCCCTGACCTTCGAATAGTAAAGTCCTGTTAAAGTTTACTCTTGTAGTCTGTGTATTAATTCGCTATACAACACACAGACTTTACAGTGGCGACGAGTTCGATCTTACCCTGCGGCAACAATACTTCCAAAGCAGTTAACGAGCGTCGAGAAGAGGCACCCGCCCTCGTCGTTCTGCGGAGAGAAAACTCGAGTCTGCAGAGCAAGGAAGAAGGAAGAATTCAGACACGAAGCCTTCCATCAGCAAGAGGCACTGATTGTCCCTTCTGCCACGGTGGTGAGTGAGCCGATCAGCACGAGAAGCAAGTCGGCCACGGTGACTGTGAGTAAAGGGAAAATAAAAAAATAAACGGAGGATAAGGGCGGTGAACTCGACCACGGTCGGGGGAAAGGAGCCGGACAGAAGTCGGGCCCAGAGGCGCTGAGACTGGGGCAGCGTGGAGCACGGAAGCCGCGGTACAAGCGGGCTGGGAGACGCAACGGCGTCGTGAGACAGCTAGACCGCGACCGCCGAAAAAGGCCGGGCAGCTACCGAGGCCACGAGGCGCTGCGACCGGGATCGTAAGGCGCGGGAAGATATAAAAATAAATAAACCGCGGTGAACTCAGCCGCAGCCGGGGAGGAAAGCACCGGACTGCGAGAGGGCTGGGAGGCGCGATTGGAGTGAAAAAGGCCGGGCAGCGACCGAGGCCACGAAGCGCTGCGACCGGGATCGTAAGGCGCGGGAAGATATAAAAATAAATAAATCACGGGGAACTCAGCCGCAGCCGGGGAGGTAAGCACCGGACTGCGAGAAGGCTGGGAGGCACGATTGGAAGCCGCTGAGGGAGAGACAGAGCCCGAGCGAGCGGGAGAGACAGAGCCCGAGCGAGGGAGACTGAGCGAGATCCAGCCCAGCGGCTGAAACTGTTCGCCGTCAACGGGTTGTACCCAGCGCCGGTTGCCCTGCCGAGAAAAGGGAACAAGGAACGCACTGAAGCCGACGCGCAGGCTGCGAACCCCGAAAGCCAGCAGTCGTCGCCCGAGGGAAAAGCTTACCCCTCCCGCCAGGGGAAGAAACGCGTGAAGCTGCCAGTAGGCGGGGAAGAAGACAGAAGCGGGAAACCGCCATTTTGAAAAAAAAAGTTAAAGAAATATTTCGTTGTTGTTTCTCAGGAAGAGTGTGAAGATGCCTAAGCGTAGTAACATCAACGGTTTCGATTCCGATGTGGCAGATTGGGCCACGTATGTAGAACGCATCGAGATATATTGTAAGGTCAATAAGATAGCAAATTATGACAAAGCTCTAACCTTACTAAACTCAATGGGTGCGAAGACATACGGGTTATTGAAGCATCTTCTATCACCAGCTAAACCAGCGGATCAGTCTTTCGCTAATATTGTTGCTGTCCTGAAGGATCATTTTAACCCCGCACCGCTGATGTTAGCGGAACGATCTAAATTTTACGTGAGAACGCAACGAAAAGAGGAAAGCAACGCGGAGTACCTGGTTGAACTGCGTAGGCTAGCAAAATACTGTCAGTTTGGGGTAAATCTGACAGAGGCACTGAGAGACAAGTTCATGTGCGGGATGTCGAAGGAAGGAACACAAAAACGACTGCTCGAAGAGAACGATCTTACACTTGATAAGGCTGTCCTTATTGCAGCATCGCACGAAGCCGCAGCGAGAGGCACGGCGGAAATGCAGCGGAAGACAGCGGTACTCAGTGTGGATCAAATGACTTCGGGTACAACGAAATGTTATCGTTGTGGGAAGACAACACACGACCAGAACCAATGCTGGTTTAAAAACCAGGAATGTAGAAAATGTGGCAAGCTTGGTCACATAGCTAAGGTATGCCGGTCAGGAAAGAAGACCAGCAATAATAAGTCACCGCAGAAGAAGTACAAAAAGGTACATAAGGTGACTGGGAAGAGTCCAGATGAACAGAATTCGGACTCAGACTCCAACAGCAAGGAACTGGGTAGTCTGAGGATTCACAATGCGAGTAAAGAAGCTGACCGACGAACTATCTGGGTCACACTACAGATTGCAAAAGTCCAAGTGAAGATGGAAGTGGACGCCGGATCGGCGTTGACGGTCATGAATAAACAAGATTACAAAAAGTTATTCAAACATATTCCCCTACGGGATACGGAGATAGTATTGCAGACATACACGGGGCACAAAGTATACCCCATCGGAAAGATAAAAGTCAAGGTGAGATACAAGGACAAAGATCACCAAGGGATGGACATGTATGTGCTGCCCAAGGGAGGTCCACCACTTCTGGGACGGGAGTGGATCAGGAAAATAAAGATAGACTGGCATTCACTAAACACAATGAAGGTAGATTCCGGAAAGGAAGATGTCAAACCTGAACGGTTGTCCAGAATATTGGACGAAGCTAAAGAGGTATTCCAGCAAGGACTGGGAACACTGAGAGGAATTAAAGCAAAAATCAAGATTGCAGAACATGCAAGCCCAAAATTTTTCAAAGCCAGATCGGTACCTTACGCGATACGACCTGCTGTGGAGGCAGAATTGGAAGAGCTTGAACGTTCAGGGGTACTGTCTAAGGTGGACTGGAGTGAGTGGGCCACGCCCATTGTTCCCGTCATGAAGTCTTCATCAAGTAACAAGCCAGGGGGACCGGGAAAGGTCTGCATCTGCGGAGACTTCAAGATAACAGTTAATCCGGTGCTTCACACGGTACAATACCCGCTTCCGCGGATTGAGGATATCTTTGCTTCATTGTCTGGCGGGAAACACTTCACCAAGATAGACCTGGCACAAGCATACTTACAAATGGAAGTCGAGGAAGAGTCGCGCCAGTATCTCACAATCAACACGCACAGAGGCTTGTATCGTTATAATAGACTGGTTTTTGGAGTAGCTTCGGCTCCAGCAATTTGGCAGAGGGCCATGGAGCAGGTCTTACAGGGTATTCCAAGCACGCAGTGTTACTTGGACGATATCCTGATTACGGGAGAAGACGAGGAGGAACACCTCACAAATTTGAAACTGGTGCTCACCAGGTTGAAGGAATATGGCCTTCGAGTTAATCGCCAGAAATGTGAGTTCTTCCAGAAACGGATCTCGTACTGCGGTCATGTCATTGACCAAGAGGGGCTGCACAAGTCACCTGACAAGATAGAAGCTGTCGTGAAGGCCCCCGCTCCGGAAAATGTATCACAGTTGAGATCGTTTCTGGGGTTGATTAATTATTACCACAAGTTTCTGCCAAATCTATCCACGGTGCTGCATCCGCTGAATGCTCTGTTGCGGAAAGAAGTACCATGGAAGTGGAGCGAGGACTGTAAGAAGGCCTTTCGCAGAAGCAAGGCGTTGATTACCTCTGAGGAAGTGTTGGCTCATTTCAACCCAACGTTACCTCTTCGTCTAGCTTGTGATGCTTCCCCTTATGGAATTGGAGCAGTACTTTCACACAAGTTACCAAATGGCTCGGAAAGGCCAGTCGCATTTGCGTCCCGATCATTGACCTCCGCTGAGCGAAATTATGCTCAGATAGATAGGGAGGCCCTCAGCCTTGTGTGGGGAGTAAAGAAATTCAATCATTACCTGCAGGGCAAGAAGTTCACATTACTGACAGACCACCAGCCGTTGGTGTCCATATTCAACCCTAACAAGGCCGTTTCCACTATGACAGCACAAAGGCTACAGAGGTGGTCCGTGTTACTTGGGGCACACCAATATGACATCGAATACAAAAGGTCCAAACAGCATGGAAATGCTGATGGGTTATCGCGCCTACCGTTGCCAGTAGTAGAAGAGGCGGCTACAGTGGACCCGGTAGAGATGTTCCACTCATCCATAGTGGAATGTCTACCAGTAACAAATTCGATGATCGAAAATGAAACAAGAAATGACCCGACTCTCTCACGAGTCTACGATTTAACAGTGGAGGGATGGCCAGCACATGGCGAACCAACGCTGCCCGCATTTTCGCAAAGAAAAGAACAGCTGTCAGTGTGCCGAGGAACCTTGATGTGTGGATCTAGAGTGGTGATTCCACCCAAACTTCAGCATAAGGTGCTAAAGGAGCTTCACAAGGGGCATCTGGGTGGAGTGAAAATGAAGAACCTAGCAAGAGCGTTTGTGTGGTGGCCAGGTATTGATGGAGACATCGAAGAAATAACCAAGAGCTGTCTAGGATGCCAGAAGGTCCAAAACGCGCCACCACAAGCTCCTCTGCATCCATGGGAGTGGCCCTCATCTCCTTGGCAAAGGGTACACGTCGACTTTGCTGGTCCATTTATGGACTCAATGTTTCTAATCGCGGTGGATGCACACTCCAAGTGGCCGGAGGTAATAAAGATGTCCTCCACCACCACGGAAAAAACCATCACAGTATTAAGGACCATATTTGCCAGGAATGGGCTGCCGGAACAGATCTGTTCTGATAATGGACCGCAATTTGTGTCCGAAGAATTCAGGAAGTTCTTAAAAAGGAATGGGGTCAAGCACTACACGTCAGCCCCATACCATCCCGCCACCAATGGATTAGCTGAAAGGTTTGTCCAGACCTTCAAGAAGGCCATAAAGGCCATGGGTAATGAAGACATCAACCTACAACATAAGGTAGATAACTTCTTGTTGGCGTATAGGAATGCAACACATGCGGTCACAAACCAAACTCCCGCCATGATGTTTTTCAATAGAAGACTAAGATGCCGGCTGGATTTGATTAAGCCAAACGTCAGAAGGGACGTAGAGAACCAGCAATTTCAGGGCATGAATGAAAGGCCAACTAGATCCTTTCAGATAGGTCAACAAGTTTTGGCCCGGGACTACCGTACCGAGAAATGGCAGCCTGGAACTATTGGGAAAAGGCTAGGGCCGCTGATGTATACCGTGGACATTGGTGACAGCATAATAAGGCGCCATGTTGACCAGATCATAGGGTCATCCACAAAGGACCAACCTACTCCACAACCTTACACGGCTAATGTTGAAGCAGAGATACCCAGAGCACCTACCTCCGATCTGGTAATACTGGAATCAGATGAACCTGACACTGTCCTTCAAGCCGAATCGACCTTGCCAGAAGAACCTACTACCCCGCCGAAAACTACTACACCACCGAGGCGTTATCCGGACAGAGTCAGGAAGCCTCCAGAGAGACTGAATCTGTGAACTGTTTTGCATAAGTTGTATATATGTTATGTTAATGGGGAATAAGTATGTTGTAAGCTAAAAAAGGAGGATTGTAGTGTATGTAACTGTTCTACCTTTAAGAGAACTATTGTATGTAACCGTCCACCTTTAAGAGAACTATTTTAGGTGTGGCACTACTTTATCTTGGCTGCTGTATACTGTAATACCGACGGTGACCACACCGGTATATAAGTGCTGTGTCAGGATTTATTGGGCAGATTCGCCCTGACCTTCGAATAGTAAAGTCCTGTTAAAGTTTACTCTTGTAGTCTGTGTATTAATTCGCTATACAACACACAGACTTTACAGAGAGCGATAGATTTTTGGATATTAAGGGAATCAAGGGCTATGGGGATAGTGCAGGAAAGTGGAGTTGAGGTAGAAGATCAGCCATGACCTTATTAAATGGTGGAGCAGGCTCGAGGGGCCGAATGGCTGACTCCTGCTCCTATTTCTTAATATGCTGGCTGGTGTTTTGTTTTCAGTGTTTTATACAGCAGGCTCACTGCAAAAACTGTCAGGAATCAGGCCTGTTAAAAAAACACAGGCCTCACATCTGGGTCATTTATCTTCCTTTGTGTAACTCAATCGTGTTAATAAAGTTTTTTTGTGCCAAAATAGTAGCATTACAACGAGAGGAGCCTTATTTGCATTTGATACGAGGGTCAGGGGCAGCACTTTGGGACATTGGGCCATGCAGTGCGCTCGCAGAATGAAAGGTAGCACCACCCAAGGACAAAGGGAGATGTGTGCCTTTGTAAAGTGAGATGTAAGCAGACCCATCACCTCTCACTTATCTGGAGTGATACATTTTGGTTCCAATGTGTGTAACCTATTTTGTCTATTTTTGCGTTATATTTTTTGAAATCGGCTTTTGCTGATTTTCTACGTTGGTATATATGAAGTGATCAAGTAGTCGTTCAATGATGTTCAATGGTATTGAAAGCCTGTGGATGTTGGAGGAAGGGGACACTGAGGGAAGTAAGGAGTTCCAGCGTTTGGAGGTTCTTGAAGTCATAGAATTTTATAGCATCATAAGCTGTTCAGCTCATCACCATGCCTGTCCCGTCTCTGAAAGAGCTCTCCAAATTGTCCCACTCCCCTGTTCTTTCCCTGTAGCCCTGCAAATTTTTCCTTTTCAAGTATTTATCCAATTCCCGTTTGAAAGTTACTATTGAATCTGTTTCCACCTCCCTTTCAGGCAGTGCATTCCAGATCACAACAATGCACAGCCCCCAGATTCGATGCTAATTCTGACAGATGGATAAAGGGGCAAGAACCTGACTTACCCAAGTCCTGCCTGCCCAGATAAAGGCGATTATGCTGATTTCAGGACGGATATCTGGGCTCCTGATTGTTCTGTGCAGGTACTTGCAGAGTATATTTAATGAGGCCATTCTTGTGGTATGAATAAAAATATTGGTCTGACGCCATAATATCTCAGAAAATGGGTTGTGAGAAAGCGAAGCTCCTTCAGTGAGCTGGCACTGTGCCACAGTAATAATATAAAACATGTTACAAATGTTTACAGCTGTGAAAAAGGAGAGACAGGCTGTGTACGTGAGTGAGGAAGTGAGAAATAAACTCTGTTAGATTTACAGTGGGAGACAAGCTTTCCTGTGGCAGGGCTCGTAAACAATCTGCAATAAAACACCAACATGAGGAAGACAGAATCTCCATCTATCAGCTGATGTCAGTGAGCTGAATCTTTAAGCATGGAATTTCCTTTCTAGCTTTCTTCAAATATAATCCTTTCCGCAGTGAATTGCCACCATAGCTTTTAACATTTATTTTTATTCTTGGGATGTGGGCGTCGCTGGCAGGGCCGGCATTTATTGCCCATCCCTAGTTGCCCTTGAGAAGGTGGTGGTGAGCCGCCGCCTTCCTGAACCGCTGCAGCCCGTGTGGTGAAGGTACTCCCACAGTGCTGTAAGGGAGGGAGTTCCAGGATTTTGACCCAGTGCCCATGAAGAAACGCCTATATATTTCGGGATAGTATGTGACTTGGAGGCAAACTTGAAAGTTCATATTAAATCCATCCGTTTGTCCCCTCAGATCTAGGGCAAAACACTAGCTCTGTGATTAACATTGAGTATGCCTGGCAGGTGTGTTGTAAAATAAACTTGTTAATCAATTCCATGGCATGTCACACAGGGCAATGTCCTCAGGTACATGAATGCCCTGTGCCCTAACCAGCCAGTCACATATATGATGGTGCACATGCAATGCTTGTATATGTGTTAAATGTTCTATTTGACCACTGGGCAACACCACATTACTAGATACTGTGCTTTTAAGGTCTCACTTCAGTCCACAGGGAGTGAGGGCATGGTACAGGAGTGGTCTTTCTTATCCTCATGTTCAAATCCCTCCATGGCATCGCCCCTCCCTATCTCTGTAACCTACTGCAGCCCTATAACCCGCCGAGATCTCTGCGTTCCTCTAACTCTGGCTTCTTGTGCATCAGCCACTCCCTTCGTCCCACCATTGGCAGCTGTGCCTTCAGCCATCCTGAGCTCTGGAATTCCCTCCCCTAACCTCTTTGCCCCTCTCTCCTTTAAGGCGTTGCTTAAAATCTTCCACTTTGACTAAGCTTTTGGTCATCTGTCCTAATATCTCCTTAGTGGCTTGGTGTCAAATTTTGTTTGTGAAGTGCCTTGGGATATTTGTACTATGTTAAATGCGCTATAGTAATGCAAGTTGTTGTTGAGCATAGAAACATAGAAAATAGGAGCAGGAGTAGGCCATTCGGCCCCTCGAGCCTGCTCCGCCATTTAATGAGATCATGGCTGATCATCCAAATTCAGTACCCTGTCCCTGCTTTCTCCCCATATCCCTTGATCCCTTTAGCCTTAAGAAATATATCTAACTCCTTCTTAGAAACATAGAAGATAGGAGCAGGAGTAGGCCATTCGGCCCCTCGAGCCAAATATATTCTTGAATATATTTAATGAATTGGCCTCAACTGCCTTCTGTGGTAGAGAATTCCACAGGTTCACCACTCTTTGGGTGAAGAAATTCCTCCTCATCTCAGTCCTAAATGGCTTACCCCTTATCCTTAGACTGTGACCTCTGGTTTTGGACTCTCCCGTCATCGGGAACATCCTTCCTGCATCTAGTCTGTCTAGTCCTGTTAGAATTTTACAAGTTTCAATGAGATCCCCTCTCATTCTTCTAAACTCCAGCGAATATAAGCCCAATCGACCCAATCTCTCCTCATACGTCATTCCTGCCATCCCAGGTATCAGCCTGGTGAATCTTCGCTGCACTCCCTCCATGGCAAGAACATCCTTCCTCAGATAAGGCGACCAAAACTGCACACAATACTCAAGGTGTGGTCTCACCAAGGCCCTGTACAACTGCAGCAAGACATCCTTGCCCCTGTACTCAAGCATGGTGGATATTTCTGGTAAAGCCCAGATCTGTAGGACAATGTCGTTGGCAGATGGAAGCTCTATCTGCCTGAAGTTACAATTAAAATTTTAATCATGGACTGTATTATTTTAGGGATCATTTAGTACTATAAAAAGGTTCCATATTCTGTCTGGTTTTGATCTACAGCTAATTCATTTCTTGAGGAAAGTTTTGCTTTAGAAGAACTGCTGGTAATGAAGTGGCTGGTGACACTCAGCTGTTCAGTGACAGGGTAAAAGTTTTGAGTTGAGCAGGAAAAGGCCTCCCGCCAGCTTCGAGTGACTTTCCTACAGAACCACTCGCTCGCCCATGGAGCAGTGGGGGAGGAAGCCAAGGTGCAGCAACAGACACGGGTGAGAACCAGGAGCAGCAGGAAGAGCCAGTGGGAAAGAACCCTTTGCTGAGAGAGAAATCTGTGTAGAAGGAGACCTCTTAACTATAATACCCAGTGCATTAAGAGTCCTGTCGACATTTTCCCAAGATAGAAACATAGGAGCAGGAGTAGGCCATTCAGCCCCTCGAGCCTGCTCCGCCATTCAATGAGATCATGGCTGATCATCCAAATTCAGTACCCTGTCCCTGCCTTCTCCCCATAGCCCTTGATCCCTTTAGCCTTAAGAAATATATCCAACTCCTTCTTGAATATATTTAATGAATTGGCCTCAACTGCCTTCTGTGGTAGAGAATTCCACAGGTTCACCATTCTCTGGGTGAAGAAATTCCTCCTCATCTCTGTCCTAAATGGCTTACCCCTTATCCTTAGACTGTGACCCCTGGTTCTGGACTCCCCCGCCATCGGGAACATCCTTCCTGCATCTAGTCTGTCTAGTCCTGTTAGAATTTTATAAGTTTCAATGAGATCCCCTCTCATTCTTCTAAACTCTAGCGAATATAAGCCTAATCGACCCAATCTCTCTTCATACGTCATTCCTGCCATCCCAGGTATCAGTCTGGTGAATCTTCGCTGCACTCCCTCCATGGCAAGAACATCCTTCCTCAGATAAGGTGACCAAAACTGCACACAATACTCAAGGTGTGGTCTCACCAAGGCCCCGTACAACTGCAGCAAGACATCCTTGTTCCTGTACTTGAAGCCTCTCGCTACGAAGGCCAACATACCATTTGCCTTCTTAACCGCCTGCTGCACCTGCATGCTTACCTTCAGCGACTGGTGCACAAGGACACCCAGGTCTCGTTGCACTTCCCCTTTTCCCAATCTATTGCCGTTTAGATAATAATCTGCCTTCCTGTTTTTGACACCAAAGTGGATAACCTCGCATTTATCCACATTATATTGCATCTGCCATACATCTGCCCAATCACCCAACCTGTCCAAATCATACTGGAGTTTCTCAGCATCCTCCTCACAGCACACACGCCCACCCAGCTTTGTCTCATCTGCAAACTTGGAGATATTACATCTAGTTCCCTCGTCTAGATCATTAATATATATTATGAATAGCTGGGGTCCTAGCACCGATCCCTGTGGTACCCCACTAGTCACTGCCTGCCACTCGGAAAAAGAGCCATTTATTCCAACTCTTTGCTTCCTGTCTGCCAGCCAGTTCTCTATCCAAGTCAGTACCTTGCCCCCAATCCCATGTGCTTTAACTTTACACGCTAATCTCTTATGCGGGACCTTATCGAAAGCCTTCTGAAAGTCCAAATACACCAAATTTATTGGTTCCCCCTTATCTATTCTACCAGTTACATCCTCAAAAAATTCCAGTAGGTTAGTCAAGCACGATTTACCTTTTGTAAATCCATGTTGACTTTGTCCGATCCTGTTACTGTTTTCCAAGTGCTCTGCTATTACATCTTTTATAATGGACTCTAGCATTTTCCCCACTACCGATGTCAGGCTTACCGGTCTATAATTCCCCGTTTTCCCTCTACCACCTTTTTTGAATAGTGGGGTAACATTAGCTACCCTCCAATCCATGGGTACTGTTCCACAGCCTATCGAGTTCTGGAAGATGACCAGCAATGCATCTACTATTTCTAGGGCCACTTCCTTAAGTACCCTAGGACGTAGATTATCAGGCCCTGGGGATTTATCGGCCTTCAATCCCGTCAATTTCCTTAACACCATTTCCCTACAAATACTGATTTCATTCAGTTCCTCCCTCTTATTAGACCCTATGTTCCCCAACATCTCTGGGAGGCTATTTGTGTCCTCCTTTGTGAAGACAGAACCAAAGTATGTATTTAATTGGCCTGCCATTTCTTTGTTCCCCATTATAAATTCCCCTGATCCATGCACTGATGCCTTCACTTACGGTGCCTTCCCTTTTCAACACAAATCACAGGTTTGCCATTCACTATTGCTGATGAAAGCAGCTCGCCAAACTTGGCAAGAACTCTCTGAACAAACAACAGTTGTAATATAATCAGACTTTTAATCTATAAATAGTGTGTGTAAAAGAGAATGTGTCTGTATATGTGTGAAAATGTGTGTGTGAGAGAATGTGTGGGTGGGTGTGTATGTGTGATAGCGTTTGTGTGAGTATGGTTGGGTTTGCTTGTATGTGTGTGTGTCTGTTTCCACCACAGTGCTCTCCCTTGGTGAGTGTGTGAAATATGTCCTCTGATGCTTTTTCTAGGCATGCCCTCCGAGGCAGGAGTGCATGCTGTGGCTCAGTTGGTTGCACACTCGCCTCTGAGTCAGAAGGTTGTGGGTTCAAGTCTCACTGCAGGGACTTGAGCACATAAAGCTAGGCTGACACTTCAGTGCAGTGGGAGTGCTACACTGTCAGAGGTGCCGTCTTTTGGATGAGACGTTAAACCGAGGCCCCGTCTGCTCTCTCAGGTGGACGTAAAAGATCCCATGCAACTATTTCGAAGAAGAGCAGGAGAGTTATCCCTGGGGTCCTGGCCAATATTTATCCCTCAACCAATATAACAAAAACAAATTATCTGGTCATTATCACAACGCTCTTTGTGGGAGCTTGCTGTGTGCAAATTGGCTGCCACATTTCCCACATTACAACAGTGACTCCACTTCAAAAATACTTAATTGATTATAGTGCTTTGAGACATCCGGTGGTCATGAAAGGCACTATATAAATGCAAGTCTTTTTTCTTTTGCATGAGGTAAATGGGTGCTCTGCATGTCAGTCGGAGCTTCTAAGGATTGACGTCACCCTTTCTAGCAACAGCTGAGTCCTGAGATGGACTTGCTGCAGAACCTCTGCTGCCACATTGGTTGGGTGGGCTTCTGTATTTTCCAGCACCTGTGCAGGCATCGGAGGGGGCTCGCTGGGGGCCCCAGATGTGTTGGTGCCCTGAGAGACAGCAACATTATCTGTGTCCATTCCAGTCATATCTCAAACACTATCACACATCCAAACCCACCCACACTCTCACACATTCTCTCAGTCACACACTCACATTTTCACACACACACACACACACATTTTCTCTCACACACACACACACACACACACGCGCGCTCTCTCACACAGATACACACACATTCTCTCACACACACACGGGTACTTGTCTCACAACGGCCGCAGTCGTGATCCTGTTTTTATAATGAGTTCACAACACGGAGTCAAAAACACTTGGAGGTTTATTAAAGTTTAAATGAACCAACATACTCACAGCCGACACCGAGATTACATAAGTACAGCCAGTTGAACTCAACTTACTCCTTCTGATTTCTTCCCACGTGTAGTCATGATCTCACCTAATTTATACTGTTTCTAGGTTGCACTAATCCATAGGCCTCTGCATCTCTAACCCTTCACCCATATTTCCAGTACTAAGTCTCTGGTAGATGATCCAGACCTGGAGATCAGTGAAGCCCTACCACAGTGTCTTGTCTAATTAATGTCCTTTTCACACCACTCGTCACTGTGGCAACAATCTGAGCATCCTTGAGCGAGATCCTGACCATTCCTAGGTCACCATATCTGTCACTGCCAACACCATCACTCTACACATCTGGAAACACTGCATGAAGGTTTGTGACCCTACCATGTCGGCCAAGGTAAGAGAAACTCCCCAGACCTTTCATTAGTGCACTGTACCAATCATGTCAGCCATTTAGAATTACCTCCTCTCGCACTCTCTTAAAGTACTTTCAGTGCTACCCATCGATACCCAGGAGGCAGTGGGATGCCCTGTACCCTCCCCCAGCCTTCACCTAGAAGCATTCCTTCACTCACACCCACATGCACCTATCGTACAAGCAGTCTGTCGTAATGTAGCTGCCTTTGAAAGCACCTATGCTCACATCCATTATGGACTGCTTGCTGACTCTTGGGTGTTACTGTATATCATGGAAACAGTAATTATTTCTCACTTTCTGTACTCTTTGAAGGAGAAGACAGAGCAGAGGCCTCTGAATTCCTATGAGGAAGATGCTCTGGAAATGGTGGTGAGCGACTCCATCAAAGGTGTGGGTATCAGACTGTAAGGAAAGGGTTAATCAGACTGACTTGACGTGTGCTAATGTAAGACTGCTGTTGATATTGGAGTAATCTTAGTTTTAGTCTTTGTTAAGCAGGGAAGTATGATTCAGCTTTAAAGTCATGACCACTGAACCTTTGAACTGGGACTGGCCCTACAGCTCTGGCAAGTTTCAATATGAAGTAATTACCTACTAATGAAGGAACTTAATTCAAGACATGACATTGCCTACTGGTTCCTAAGTTTCAGGGAGTTGTAACCACTGATACTGGGTGCAAGGACAAAGTCTTGCAAAATGGCAACATCTGGGCCAATGAGGTTTCTGCGAAATGGGGAATTAGCTGGTGCCGGATGGTCCAGAATCAAAGACATACTTAGAATTAAAAGTTTCACATGGTAGAATAGCAGTTATATGTAACAAGAGCAAAGATTATTGATGATAGCGAAGTAAGAGAGTTATACTGATCTCATTAGCTCAACGGAAAAAGAGCTCGTTAGTAAAGAAACCAGCTTATAATTTGTAGATAGGAGTTGCTATGGTAACACTAAAGCTTTTCATAGAATGCTGGCAGCCTCAACTTATGACCTCACACTGCTCTATGGTGGAATTGCAATGACATCATCCAATTGTACCTCAGTGCTCACTGTGTAAATGATGATGTCATCAGCTCACCTAAAATGTAAAGTTTAGCTCAATGGAAAAAGAGCTCGCTCGTAAAGAACCCAACTTATCAACTGACATTATTGTAAAAGTATAAGTCCAATTAGATTCTCCTTCTATGGAGTTGTATTTTGACTTTCGGTATAATTTGTCAAGATGATGAGAGGTTTTGATAGAGTAAAGAGGGAAAAAATATTCCTTTTGGCGAGTGGGTCAATAACCACAGGTTATAGATTCAAAATCACTGGAGAAAGACCTAGAGGGGAGAAGAGGAGAAATGTGGGAGACGAGGAGAAATGTTTTCACTCGGAGAGCTGTCGGGATCTGGAACGCTTTGCCTGAAAAGATGGTGGAAGCTGATTCCATAAATAATTTTAAAACTGAGTTGGACAGTGAGTTGAGGATGAGGAACTTACAGGGTCACGGACACTAAGCACGTCTGCTCATTCAAAGAGCCAACACAGGCACGACAGGCCGAATGGCCTCCTTCTGTGCTGTAAGTTTCTATGAATAATCATGTGATGCAGAAACGTGTGAATTGTCATGTAGTTGGAATGTGCGAAAAATGGTAGACTATAATGTGCATTTAGATTCATAAAGGTTTGACCAGCCTACAATGCTGAGCTCAGAACTGTAAAATGTTCGAGTCTCTGATCATCAGGTGTGGGTGTAAGTACGATGGCCTAGAAATTCGTGGCCGCCACAAAAGCTGCAGGTGCCACCGTGGCTGGGGGGTAAGGGCCGCCGAAAATGGTGGCGCTGGTAAGACCGAAAAACTGGCGCGGAGAACTATTTATCATTAGCCCAGCACTAAGCTCATGGTGTAACTTGGTCAGGTGGGCAGAACAGTGGCAAATGGAATTCAATCCGGAGAAGTGTGAGGTAATGCATTTGGGGAGGGCTAACAAGGAAAGGGAATGCACATTAAATGGTAGTGTAGAGGAACAAAGGGACCTTGGTGTGCATGTCCACAGATCCCTGAAGGTCACAGGCCAGGTAGATAAGGTGGTTAAGAAGGTATACGGAATGCTTGCCTTTATTAGCCGTGGCATAGAATACAAGAGCAGGGGGGGTTATGCTTCAACTGTATAAAACACTAGTTAGGCCTCAGCTAGATTACTGCGTGCAGTTCTGGTCACCACATTACAGGAAAGATGTGATTGCATTAGAGAGGGTTCAGAGGAGATTTACAAGGATGTTGCCGGGAGTAGAGAATCTTAGCTATGAGGAAAGACTGGGTAGGCTGGGTCTGTTTTCCTTGGAACAGAAGAGGCTGAGCGGAGACCTTATTGAGGTTTATAAAATTATGAGGGGCCTGGATAAAGTGGATAGAAAGGACCTATTTCCCTTAGCAGAGGGGTCAAAAATCAGGGGGCACAGATTTAAAGTAATTGGTGGAAGGTTTAGAGGGGATTTGAGGGGAAATGTCTTCACCCAGAGGGTTGTGGGGGTCTGGAACTCACTGCCTGAAAGGGTGGTAGAGGCAGGAACCCTAACCACATTTAAAAAGTACTTGGATGTGCACTTGGGATGCTGTAACCTGCAGGGCTATGGACCTAGAGCTGGGAAGTGGGATTAGGCTGGATAGCCCTTTGTTGGCCGGCACGGACACGATGGACCGAAATGGCCTCCTTCCACGCTGTAACTTTCTATGATTCTATAACGCCGTCCTGGTGGCATTGGTCCCGGCAGCAGGCCCCAGTGTGACGTGGCCAAGTGGCATGGCAGCTTCAACAGCCTCTGAAAGTGAGGCTGTGATTTCACAAAACATTGTGGGATTCTTAAAAGGGCAATGCCTTCTGAAATTATAAAAATAAAATGATGTAAAAATAGGCAGTTTTTAAGCCCTTACAGCTCAACTGTCTTCTGGAAAAAAAAACTAAACATTAAAAAGAATTTCCAAATGGGAGTCTTCAGCTCTTAAAGCTGAATTCCCTTCTGCACCTAAAAAAATGGGAAAAGTGCTTCAGCACGAACACAAACGGCTCAGCAAGCCAGGGAAGGGGCAGCCAGGGTCTCGCACGCAGCACTCCAGCTTTGTGCAGGGGGTTAACACTGCAAGAGAGGTCCTCTACCCACAGGGGCCAGGAGACCCTCCAGAAAGAAAGATGTGGGACCAGATCACCGAGGCCGTCACTGCCAGCAGTGACATGGCTCCAGTGCCCAAAGAAGCTTCATGACCTCAGACCAGTGGTCAAGGTCAGTGAATCCACCTTCAAAAGCTGTCTCCTACCAACTACACCACTAGCCTCATCCACTGCTCAATGCACAACTTCTCCTCCCCCCCCCCCACCAATCACTCACCGACAAACAATCTGCACCAATCACGAGGCACACCTCCTATTCCTAGCTTCACCTCACCCCCTTGGAGGAGACGGTGCAGGCCATTCTTGGCAGGGGCATGGCTGAGCCCTTGGCCAGCGGCAGGGCTGAAAGGATACAAGATGCTGGTATCCTCATACGTTATCCTCCTTCTTGCATGCACCTCTTGGCTTTCCCTCCCTCCCCTCACCACAACTCCACCCCTGTGCCTTCCTCATTTCACATACCTGAGAAATGCAGCCTGCTCAACTAGTGGTTGACCAAGAAGAGGGAGAGGAGCGAGAAGAAGAAGCAGAAACACTGTGACTCGATTCGACGCACCCAGCCACCAGCTTCTCAAGGTCGATTTGCATTGTCCCATACTGACAATCAGCAGCCTTCCACCAGCCATGCTGCAGCCATTGGGTGGCACTGCATGACATCAGTAGGATAGGCAAAGGCACACACAAGACAGTCACTAAAGGAATGCATAAGAGTGATGAGTTGACTCCTTGATATCATATTGGATGGATAGATGTATAAAGTTGGATTGGAAAGTTTGCTTTGTGGTAGCTTTTATTTCAGCATTGTTGCCAAGAGGACGCTGTGATGGTCAGTAACAGAGGGAAGGTAAGGTGTGGGACAGATGGTGAAAGGGGAATTGTGGTTGTGGTCACTGGTACCACAGGCAGATGATTCCATCCCAGCCAGAAATCGCTGTCTGGGTTGCATCTTTCCTCTGCTTCCTCCTCTTCTGCGACTTACTCTTCCCTCTGGGAGCGGATGGTGTAAATCTGAAATAAAAGCATAAAATGCTGCAAATACTCAGCAGGTCAGGCAGCATATCGACCTGAGACGTGAACTCTGTTTCTCTCTCCATGGATGTTGCCTGGCCTGCTGAGTTTATCCAGCATTTTCTGTCTTCTCAGAGGCCTTTCCTTACCATCCAAGGCCTTGCAAGCATCCAGCAGCACTCCCTGCACACTTAAAAAACTTTTAACATGTATTGCACCAAGCCACTACTTCAACAAAATAAAAACAAATCCAGTCCAAAAGCTTAAATGCAAACTTACCTGAAAGATGTATGTGTCCGGCTAAGAGGTGCTGACAGCGTCTCTGTGAGTCTGCTGAACGCTGGGTTTTCATGGTGAGCTTAGGACACAGGGCTGAACTCAGCGCTAAGGTCCAAGTTCACTGAGGCGACATTAAGTCAACGTCACCCTCTCTTAATTTACATTTCCAGGGCCAGCGCTGCTATCGGCATTGCTAACGCCCTAACCAAAATGATGGCCGCTGAGTCTCGCACCAAAGAAGGGCGCTAGAGTGGCGGCCGCCATTTTTAGACCGGAGCACGGCGAAAACCGGAGCACGGCGAAAACTTGTGGCGGTTAAGTGGGCCAATTTCTAGGCCTATCTTTTTTAGTGAATGGTTCAGTGATGCACTATCAATTGCTACAAAAGACTGGAGATTGAGAAAGTAATAAACAGGCTTTTATTGCCAAAGAACAGAGCATGCCTCTTGTGGTTGCCTGGTATCCAAAAGGGCCGGAGGCTGCCGAGCAGCGACCTTTATACCCAGCCATGAGGGTGGAGCCAGGGGCGGAGTCAGCTGAGGCATGCACAGACAAGTACAACAATATGCAAGAGTGAACAACAGTACTAACAGTGAACAACAGTACTAACAACAGTGGTGAACAACAATACTAACAACAGTGGTTTACCACATTCACCCCTTGTTTAGAATTGAGTCCGGCGGGGTGAAGTGCACTAAAAATTCGTGTACTGAAGTCTATCAGGAGGCCTTGTAAGCCGTCCTGAGCGTCGCAGCAGTGGCGGTGATGGTGCAGCATCCAACGTTGAACCCGGTGTCTCGTTCAGAGGAGGTGTAGCAGGTGGCGGACCCTGGGGCTGCTGCATGCCGTCTACAGGGGTCAGAGCATGGGTAATGGGAGGTAGCGATGGTGGTCTCTCAGAGGCACCCGAAGGTGCGAGGTCTCGTGCGGGGACTGTGTCCTGGGGGTAGGCAGGAGTAGCGGTGGGTGGCGAAGAGGGTGTTTCAGGAGCACCCGCAGGTGTGAGGTCTCGAATGGAGACTGTGTCCTCCCGCCCGTCCGGGTACACCACGTAAGCATACTGCGGGTTGGCGTGGAGGAGGCTCACCCTCTCGACCAGGGGGTCCGCCTTATGGGTCCTCACGTGCTTCCGCAGTAGGACGGGACCTGGAGAAGTCAGCCATGTTGGTAGCGAAATCCCCGACGTGGACTTCCTGGGGAAGGAGAACATTCTCTCGTGAGGAGTGGCATTGGTGGGTGTACAGAGCAGCGACCGAATGGAATGGAGCGCCGCAGGGAGGACCTCCTGCCAGCGGGAGGTCGGAAGGCCCTTAGATTTTAAGTTTAAAAGGACTGCCTTCCAGACTGTCGCATTCTCCCTTTCCACCTGGCCGTTACCCCGGGGGTTGTAGCTGGTGGTCCTGCTTGTAGCAATGCCTCTCGCGAGCAGGTACTGCTGAAGTTTGTTGTTCATAAAAGATGAGCCCCTGTCGCTATGGATATAGCTAGGGAAACCGAACAATGCGAAGAGGTCATTCAGACATTTAATGACCGTGGTACTGGTCATGTCCGAGCAAGGGATGGCAAACGGGAAATGGGAGTACTCATCAATTATATTGAGGAAGTACACATTGCGGTCAGAGGAGGGGAGGGGCCCTTTAAAATCGATGCTCAGCCGCTCGAAGGGGCGCGTGGCTTTGATCAGGCTCGCTCTGTCTGGCCTATAAAAATGCGGCTTGCACTCGGCACAGATCTGGCAGTTCCTGGTCATGGTCCTGACCTCCTCGATGGAGTAGGGCAGGTTACGGGATTTGATAAAATGGAAGAACCTGGTGACCCCCGGGTGGCAGAGGTCATTGTGGAGGGTCTGTAATCTATCAACCTGCGCGTTGGCGCACGTACCACGTGATAGGGCATCTGGGGGCTCATTGAGTTTCCCGGGCCGGTACAAGATATCGTAATTGTAGGTGGAGAGTTCGATTCTCCACCTTAATATCTTGTCATTCTTGATTTTGCCCTGCTGCTTATTATGAAACATAAAAGCTACTGAACGCTGGTCAGTGAGCAGGGTAAATCGTTTTCCGGCCAGGTAATGCCGCCAATGTCGCACGGCTTCCACAATGGCCTGGGCCTCCTTTTCGACAGAGGAGTGTCGAATCTCGGGGCCCTGGAGGGTCCTTGAGAAAAAGGCCACGGGTCTCCCCGCCTGGTTAAGGGTTGCAGCTAGGGCAAAGTCGGATGCGTCGCTCTCCACTTGAAAAGGGAGGGACTCATCCACAGCATGCATTGTGGCCTTCGCAATATCGCTTTTTATGAGAGTGAAGGCTGCACAGGCCTCTGCTGTCGGGGGAAGGAGGCGGACTTGATGAGGGGTCGGGCTTTATCCGCATAGTTGGGCACCCGCTGAGCATAGTAAGAGAAAAACCCCAGGCATCTCTTCAGTGCTTTCTGGCAGTGGGGGAGGGGGAGCTCCATAAGAGGGCGCATTCTATCGGGGTCTGGGCCGATGACTCCGTTCTCCACTACGCAGCCAAGAATAGCAAGGCGCTTAGTACGAAACATACATTTGTCTTTGTTGTATGTGAGATTCAGCCGCTGGGCCGTCCGGAGGAATTTCCCTAGATTAACGTCGTGGTCCTGCTGGTCGTGGCCGCAGATGGTGACGTTGTCTAGATATGGGAAAGTGGCCTGGAGCGCGTTCTGGTCAACCATCCGGTCCATCTCCCGTTGGAAGACAGAAACTCCGTTGGTGACGCCGAAGGGAACTCTGAGAAAGTGATAGAGCCGACCGTCAGCTTCAAAAGCTGTGTACTGGTGGTCCTCAGCCCTGATGGGGAGCTGGTGATATGCCGACTTCAGATCAATCGTCGAGAACACCTTGTATTGTGCTATCTGATTGACCATGTCAGATATGCGGGGGAGTGGGTATGCATCCAACTGGGTGTAGCGATTGATCGTCTGGCTGTAGTCAATAACTAGGCGCTGTTTTCCGCCAGTCTTCACCACCACCACTTGTGCTCGCCATGGGCTATTGCTGCTCTCGATAATCCCTTCCTTCAGGAGTCTCGCTACCTCGGATTTAATGAAACCCCTATCCCCGGCACTAACGCCTACTTTTGGTAGCGATGGGCTTACAGTCGCGGGTGAGGTTAGCGAACAAGGAGGGGGGGGAGACTTTAAGGGTGGAGAGGCTGCAAATGGCGCGCGGCGGGCGATTTAAAAACTGCTGGCTGCAGACCGTGAGAGGGGGGAGGGGTCCACCGTACGCTAAAGTGACACTCTTAAGGTGGCACTGAAAATCCAACCCCAGTAGGACGGCAGCGCAGAGATCGGGCAGGACCAGAAGTTTAAAATTTTTGTATTTCAGTACCCCGCACTGAAAGAGTCACCATACAGTAGCCACCGACTTCCGCTGACTGGGCTTTGGAAGCCATAGAGATGCGATGACGCGTCGGCAGGACCGGGAGAGAGTAACTGCGCACCGTGTCGGGGTGTATAAAACTCTCCGTGCTCCCGCTGTCAAAAAGGCAGGTAGTGGCGCGGCCGTTTACCGTAATGTCCATCATGGACCTGGACAGTTGATGCGGGAGAGATTGATCCAGCGTCACGGAAGCCAGCGTATGTTCAAGCGCGTCGATGCGGTCGTCCGATGAGGCGGTGGTGGAGTCCGGGTCCCCCGTAACCGAAGTCGGAGGCGTCCAAGATGGCGGACAAAATGGCGGCGCCCACGGTCCCGATCCCCACGCGGCTGGGGGAGCCCAAGATGGCGGGCAAGATGGCTGCGCCCACGGTTCGCACGCGGCGCTGCTGGCGTTAGCGGTCTTCCCTTTGCAGGCGCTAACGTAGTGACCTTTCTTCCCGCAGCCGGAGCAGGTAGCATTCTTCGCGGGGCAGCGTGCTCTAGGGTGTTTAGCTTGGCCACAAAAATAGCATTTTTGTGCCTTGGACATCGCTGCAGCAGTCGGAGGTGGCAGTCCCATGGCCCAAGATTGCGACGTCCACGGCGCGGGGCGATTAGGGGAGAAAGCGTCCATATTTCTGTGGGCCGCGTCGAGCGAGAGCGCGAGGGACACTGCCTTTGTCAGGTCTATTTCACCCTTCTCCAGCAGCCTCTGCCGGGAGTAGTCGGACCTTAGACCCGCAACGAAAGCGTCTCGTATCAGTCCCTCCGCATGTGCCGCGGCCGATACTTCCTTGCAGTCGCAGCCGCGTCCGAGTACCCGCAGTGCCCGTAGGAAGGCCTCCACCGATTCCCCGGGCTGCTGTCTGCGAGATCTTAAAAGGTGCCTGGCATAGACCATGTTAACTGGGCGTGCATACTGCCCTTTCAGTAGGTCGATAGCCGCCGCGTATGTCGTCGCATCTTGGATTAAAGTATAGACTTGGTGGCTCACCTTCGAGGCCAGGATTTTCAGTTTATTTTCATCAAGAGTCACGGTCGAGGCTTCCAGATACGCCTCAAAGCAACGCAGCCATTGTGCGAATTTAGTCGACGAACCCGCTTCTTGGGGGTCTAGGTCCAGGCATGTTGGTCTGAGGGCTCGCAGCAGCGCCTGCTGCTCAGCGTTTTGCGCCATCGGTTGATCAGCATCCGCAGCCAACATTTAACTTTGGTAATAAAATTGATGCACTATCAATTGCTACAAAAGACTGGAGAGTGAGAAAGTAATAAACAGGCTTTTATTACCAAAGAACAGAGCATGCCTCTTGTGGTTACTGGTATCCAAAAGGGCCGGAGGCTGCCGAGCAGCGACCTTTATACCCAGCCATGAGGGTGGAGCCAGGGACGGAGTCAGCTGAGGCATGCACAGACAAGTACAACAATATGCAAGAGTGAACAACAGTACTAACAGTGAACAACAGTACTAACAACAGTGGTGAACAACAATACTAACAACAGTGGTTTACCACATTCAGTACACTTTGCACTTGGAGTACTGTGCACAGTTCTGGCCTCCATATTATAAAAGGGATATAGAGGCACTGGATTCCAGAAGGTGCAAACAAGATTTACAAGGATGATATCAGAACCTAGAGGTTATAACTATCAGGAAAGATTGGACATGCTGGGGCTCTGTTCTCCAGAAAAGAGAAGACTGCGGGCTGACCTAATAGAGGTCTTAGAGTGGCTAGAGCATGGAACCTGCTACCACAGGGGGCAGTTGAGGCGAATAACATAGATGCATTATGTACACACACATATATATATTATATACACACAGACATAAATACACACACACACATATATATACATATAAATACACACACATATACGCATATAAATACACACACACGATTGATTACAGAATTATAGAATGGTTACAGTACAACAGGAGGCCATTCGGAATCAATCCCAAACAGAGCTGTGTGCAGATTTGTATCAATTCTGTGAACCCATCATGGACTCAGTTCTCTACTTCAGGTGCCATTGCCATCTCTCTACTGCTACTGATTGTAGCAACAAAAGCAGTCAGGCTGACGGACATCTGTTCAGTGCCTTGACAGGTGATCATCATCAGGTTAAAGGGGCTGGGGCCACTGACACAATGGAGCAGAGGTTTCCACATTTCTATAAGCTCAGCAGGAAAGCTCCCTTCACGGGCCTGGCTGTGCCCGAGCTGGCGGATGCTGTGCTCGATTGGCAATGAACGATGTTTGGTTCACTAGGATGTACAAAGCCTGGGCCCCACTAACCCCATGCGTGGAAGATGGTGACTCAGGGAGGTAATGTCCCTGATGACTAGTAGTGAGATGCAAAAACTTCAGTGACAATCAGTCACCAGATCAAGTGAAAAGTCTGCAGAGAGTCCGATAAAGGAGAGGCGGCTTGAGTTGGTCAGCCCATAGAATTTGAAACATCCTGCTGCTGTAGGTATTAAGGGATATGGAGTTAGGTCACAGATCAGCCATGATCTTATTGAATGGCAGAACAGGCTCAAGGGGTGAATGGCCTACTCCTGCTCCCATAGGTCTAGCTAACAGGTATGGAGGCTTATAGAGAAGGAAAAAGTGAGGGACAAGTAACGTGAAATTTAACTTCTCATCCAAAAGACGGCACCTCTCTCAGTACTGCATTGGGCGTGTCAGCCTAGATTTTGTGCTCAAGCCTCTGGAGTAGGGCTGACTCAGAGGCGAGGGTGCTTCCACTGAGCCAAGGCCGACAGTAATCCTCCCCCTGGTCAAACAATTTGCCATCATTCACTTGATGAGAGACTCCACAGGGACAGAGCCCAACAAGACTCAGCCTTGCCGGAGAGGCGGACTGAGAGCTCAGGTGATATTACACTCAATTCAATTCAAATCGCTTTATTGGCATGATAAGGTACATCTTATGTTGCCAAAGCATCGAAAAACATTTATGGTTGAACACATAAACGCAGATCTATCCATACAGTGTATAAACAGATATATCCGAGTGTATAAATATACATTCGTATAGTTTGTATATACTCTTTTCTTAGGTTTAATGGTTGTCCCTCTGTTTATGGCAAGCTGTAACATAGTGTGCCGCCAAGGTTACACAATTTCTCTGTTCCTCTAGTAGGTATGGGAGTTTTTGGTCGTCATTCAGATTTCTGAATTCAGGGCATATTTTTGTGAATTTTGGGTAGAAATTCTCCCTGATGCCCTGATATTTTCCACAAGCTGTGAGGAAGTGCATCTCTGTCTCCACCACTCCCTGACTGCAGTGAGAGCATATCCTGTCCTCTCTTGGCAGCCGGGTCTATCTGTGTCTGCCTTTTTCGATGGCCAGGCTATGTTCACTAAGTCTGTACATTGTCAAGGTTTTTCTCAATTTGCTATCCTTTACCATGGTCAGGTATTCAGCCATGTTGTATTGTCTGTTTAGGGCCAAGTAGCAATTGAGTTTGTTTTGGGTTTTTGTTGTTTCTGCCCAATATGACAGATATTTTTCCTTTTGTTTAGTGACAATTGTGTTGGGTCGAATTCTCTGTGCTACAATGTCACTATCCTGGGGCTGGTTATTGTTAGTAGTTACTTCACTGAGTCCCAGGACTAGTTGACTGAGGGTATTCTTCTTTATGGTCCTCTCTTGGCATTTCAGGGCTTCATAATGATAGCAGTGGGGGTTGCTCATTTTTAGGTGTTTCCAAAATTTGGTGGCTCTTTTTTGGATAGTAATTATTAATGGATATTGGCCTAGTTCTGCCCTGCATGCATTGTTTACGGTTTTCCTTTGAGTCCGGAGGATACTTTTACAGAATTCTGCATGCAGGATCTCAATTGTGTTTGTGTCCCATTTTGCAAATTCTTGTTGTGTTAGCGGTCCCCACACCTCACTGCCATAGAGTGCAATTGGTTCAATTACTGATTTAAAAATTTTGAGCCAAATGCTAATTGGGCTTTCTATTTGGATTGATTTTTTAATGGCATAGAAAGCCCTTCTAGCTTTCTCTTTCAGTTCATTCACAGCCAGATGAAAATTTCCCATAGAGCTGATTTTTAAGCCCAAGTATGTGTAGTTAGTGGTTTGTTCAATTTTAGTTGTTCCTAGTGTGAAATTTATTCTGGGTCCCTGATGTCTGGATCTTTGCTGGAACACAAGGACTTTGGTTTTTTGGGGGTTTATTGTCAGGGCCCAGGTCTGACAGAATTACTCTAGCAGATCCAGGTTCTGCTGTAGACCCTCCTTAGTTGGTGACAGCAGAACCAGGTCATCTGCATAGGGGAGGAATTTAACCTTGGATTCATATAGGGTGAGGCCGGGTGCTGTAGATTGTTCAAGTAGTTTTGCCAATTCATTTATGTAAATATTAAAGACTGCAGGCTCCGCTCTTTAGGCTGCAAAGCTGTAGGTTCACAACCGAACGAGCTCTGTGAGGCTGGTGTCGAGATAAGAGAGCAACAGTCAGCAGCATAAATGCCAGGGATCGGAATTAAAATGGTGCTGATAAATGGAACAGCAGTAAAATATTCCATTGAAATGACCAGCAGGTTCCCAGTCTGCACAACTGAACTGCCGACCAGACAAACTCACCGAACCACCTGGGACTGGGAGAAAATTGTCTGGAAAAAAAGGGGGTTATTTTTGACAGAATGTGTCAGTTTTATATTGTTAAACACAGACTCCAAGTTATTGTCATGTTTCATGATTAGAAGGTAATTTTCCACAGAAAGGATTTACTGAGAGATACTTTTAAGGCAACGTGCATTTAGGCAAGTTTAAAAAGGCCGAGACAATGGATATACTATTGAGCTGCGTTTGATGTTGTTTCCTTATAGACTATAAATAATAAGCAATTTGTTAGCTCGTCTCAATGATTGAAAAGCACCTGACCCCCATTGTATTGGAAATTCTTTGATCCATTGTGTGACTGTGACAGCTAATAGACACTGGGACATCAGCTAGCAGAAACTCTCTGGACTTGTGCTCTTACAGTGAGAAGGTTTGGATATGATATGATGTACATGAACTCCTCGAATGACTGTGTGACCGGGCTGTGTGTGTGAAGGATGGCAGTGTCGGTGAGGTTCTGGAGGTTGCTAGCACCCTTGGGACTGCCAGAGTCACCTCCTTCAGGATCGGTGGAGAGAAAATTAGAAAAGGAGAGGAAAGGGTGAGCTTGGACCCCGGCTATGAGTGTCGTGTGGAATCCATTCCTGGCGCTGGGCGAGTTTTCACAGGTCTGGGCAGTGGGGCTCGCGGCTGTATGGGAGCGATCTAACTCCAGAATCAGTGGCACCGGAGCAAAGCAAGAGGAGAAGACAACCCATAATCACAACACCAATGGCAGAGAAAAATTTGCAGATGCGAGATATCCTGGACGCTTCTCGTGGGCTGGACGACCACGTGTGTGGTAAGTGTCGCCAGCTACAGCAGCTCGAGCTGGAGTCACTGCAGTGCATCCGCGAGGCTGAGAGTTACGTGGATAGCACATTTCTAGAGGTGGTCACCCCACAGTTTAAGAGTGTGCAGGCAGAGAGGGAATGGGTGACCGCCAGAAAGAAAAGGAGGACCAGGCAGGTAGTGCAGGAGTCCAACCAGTTTTCAGTTCTGGATACTGGTGAAGGCGATGGTTCCTCTGGGGAGTGCAGCCAGAGTCAAGTCCACAGCACCATGGGTGGCTCAGCTGCACAGGTGGGGAGGAGGAAGAGTGGAAGAGCAATCGTGGTAGGGGATTCGATAGTTAGGGGAGCAGACAGGCGTTTCTGTGGCTACAGAAGTGACTCCAGGATGATATGTTGCCTCTCTGGTGCCTGGTGGTCAAGGATGTCACTGAACGGCTGCAGGACATTCTGAGGGGGGAGGGTGAACAGCCAGGTCGTGGTCCACATCGGTGCCAACGACATAGGTAGAAAGAGGGATGAGGTCCTGCAGGCAGATTTTAGGGAGCTAGGAAAGAGATTAAAAAGCAGGTCCTCAAGGTAGTAATCTCCAGATTACTCCCGGTGCCACGTACTAGTGAGTACAGAAACAGGAGGGTAGAGCAGATGAATGTGTGGCTGGAGAGATGGTGCTTTAGATTCCTGAGGCATTGTGACCGTTTCGGGGGAGGGGGGGGGACCTGCACAAGCCGGACGGGTTGCACCTCAACAGGCCCAGGACCAATATCCTCGCGGCGGGGTTTGCTAGTGCTGTTGGGTAGGGTTTAAACTAGCTTGGCAGGGGAAACTGAGAGTGGATTCAGAAGGGAGAAGCAGCAAAGCTGGAAATGGAAGGCAGAAAATTAGTAAGCGAGTTTGGAAGGCAAAGGAAACAAAGGCTAGAAAATAGACAAGGGAGCTTGGCAGTGCTAAATGATATATACTTCAACTCAAGAAGTCTAGAGAATAAAGCAGATGAGCTGAGGGCACAGATAGACACGTGGGAGTATGATATTATAGCTATTACTGAGGCATGGCTGAAAGGGCAGGAACGGCAGCTCAACATTCCTGATTACAGGGTTTTCAGACGAGATAGAGAGGGGGATAAAAAGGAAGGGGGGGTCACAATACTGATTAAAGAATCAATTACAGCTGTGAGGAGGGAGGATATCTTTGAAGGATCAAATGAGGCCATATGGGTTGAACTGAAAAACAAAAAAGGGGCAATCACACTGCTGGGAGTGTACTGTAGACCTCTGAACAGTCAGTGGGAGATAGAAGAGCAAATATGTAGGCAAATTTCTGAGATATGCAAAAATAGGGCAGTAATAGTAAGGGATTTCAACTGCCCCAATTTAATACTGGGATAAAATTAGTGTGAAAGGCATAGAGGGAGCCGAATTCTTAAAATGCATTCAGGAGAACTTTTTTAGCCAGTGTGTAGCAGGTCCAACAAGAGAGGGGGCGGTTCTGGACCTAGTTTTAGGGTATGAAGTTGGGCAGGTGGAAAGGGCATCAGTGGGAGAGCATATTGGTGGTAGTGATCATAATCCAGTTAGATTTAGGGTAGTTATGGAAAAGGATAAGGATGGACCAGGAATAAAAGTTCTCAATTGGGGAAAAGTTAATTTTACTAAGGTGATTTAGCCAAAGTGGACTGGAGACAAAAACTTGAAGGTAAATCAGTGTCAGAGCAGTGGGAGGCAGGAGGAGATAGTGAGGGTTCAGAGCAAGTATGTTCCCTTAAAAAGGGTGGGACTAACAAATCTAGAGCCCCCTGGATGTCAAGGGGCACACAGGGTAGGATAAAGAAAAAAAGGGAAGCTTATGACAGACACCGAGGACTCAATACTGCAGAAAGCCGAGAGGAGTATAGAAAGTGCAAGGGGTGAAATCAAAAAGGAAATTAGAAAAGCAAAGAGAGGGAATGAAAGAATATTGGCAAGTAAAATCAAGGAAAACCCAAAGATGTTTTATAAACACATTAAGAACAAGAGGATAACTAAAGTAAGAGTAGGGCCTATTAGGGACCATAAAGGTAACCTGGGTGTGGAGGCGGAAGACATGGGTATGGTTCTTAATGAATACTTTGCATTTGTTTTCACAAGGATGATGCAGACATTGCAATCAGGGAGGAGTGTGAAATATTAGATGAAATAATCATAATGAAAGAGGAAGTATTAAGGGGTTTAGCATCTTTGAAAGTGGATAAATCCCCAGGCCTGGATGAAATGTATCCCAGACTGTTAAGAGAAGTAAGAGAGGAAATAGCAGAGGCCCTGACCATCATTTTCCAATCCTCTCTGGCTACAGGTGTGGTGCCAGAGGACTGCTAACGTGGTACCGTTGTTTAAAAAGGGAGAAAGGGATCGACCAAGTAATAACAGGCCAGTCAGCCTAATCTCGGTGGTGAGAAAATTATTGGAAAAAATTCTGAGGGACAGGTTAAATCTTCATTTAGAAAGACACGGATTAATCAGGAACAGTCAGCATGGATTTGTTAAGGGAAGGTCGTGTCTGACTAACTTGATTGAATTTTTTGAGGAGGTAACAAGGAGGGTCTATATGGATTTTAGCAAGGTTTTTGATAAGGTCCCACATGGCAGACTGGTCACAAAAGTAAAAGCCCATGGGATCCAGGGCAAAGTGGCAAGTTGGATCCGAAATTGTTTCAGAGGCAGGAAACAAAGGGTAATGGTCGGAGTGTTTTTGTGACTGGAAGGCTGTTTCCAGTGGGGTTCTGCAGGGCTCAGTACTGGGTCCTTTGCTTTATGTGGTATATATATCAATGATTTGGACTTGAATGTAGGAAGTATGATTAAGAAGTTTGCAGATGATACAAAAATTGGCCGTGTGGTTGATAATGAAGAAGAAAGCTGCAGACTGCAGGAAGATATCAATGGACTGGTCAGGTGGGCAGAACAGTGGCAAATGGAATTCAATCTGGAGAAGTGTGAGGTAATGCATTTGGAATACACAATAAATGGTAGGATATTGAGAAGTGCAGAGGATCAGAGGGACCTTGGAGTGCATGTCCACAGATCCCTGAAGGTAGCAGGACAGGTAGATAAGGTGGTTAAGAAGGCATACGGGATACTTGCCTTTATTAACTGAGGCATAGAATATAAGAGCAGGGAGGTTATGCTTGAACTGTATAAAACACTAGTTAGGCCACAGCTAGAGTACTCCGTGCAGTTCTGGTCACCACATTACAGGAAGGATGTGATTGCACTAGAGAGGGTACAGAGGAGATTTACGAGGATGTTGCCCGGGCTGGGGAATTTTAACTATGAGGAAAGATTGGATAGGCTGGGATTGTTTTCTTTGGAACAGAGGAGGCTGAGGGGGAGACCTAATTGAGGTGTTATAAAATTATGAGGAGCCTAGATAGAGTGGATAGGAAGGACCTATTTCCCTTAGCAGAGAGGTCAATAACCAGAGGGCATAGATTTAAAGTAATTGCTTGGAGGTTTAGAGGGGATTTGAGGAGAAATGTTTTCACCCAGAGGGTGGTGGGGGTCTGGAACTCACTGCCTGAAAGGGTGGTAGAGGCAGAAACCCTCATCACATTTAAAAAGTACTTGGATATGCACTTGAAGTGCCGTAACCTACAAGGCTATGGACCAAGTGCTGGAAAGTGGGATTAGGGTGGATAGCTCTTTGTCGGCCGGCACAGACAAGATGGGCCGAATGGCCTCCTTCTGTGCTGTAAATTTCTAAGATTCTATGGTAACTCCAGCGTCAGCGGCACCGGATCGAAGCAAGACAAGTCAGGCAATCCGCTAATTCTGGAAGAGAAGACGACAACCCACAATCACGACAACACCAATGGCAGAGAAAAACTCACAAAACTCGGGTTATGCAGAGTGTTCGTTCAAATGTTTATTTCTTTACAGTTCACATGTAAACAATGTCTGTTACAATTATTTGTCCTACTCACAATATATAGAGAGAACACTCCGCCCTGCAGCACTGAGAGGCGTCAGTGTCTCATCACATTACAGGGACACAATGCTGCAAGGAACCCTCCTTCACTGTAAACATGGAGATGGGAGACCTCCGCATTAGTGCACCGAGCAGTGGAATTAGTGGTTTTGCTGACCCCTCACAATCAGTTTAGTACATTGGCATTTCCACTGCAGTCACCTTCCACCAACACACAATCATCAGATATGTTCTGTCCTGGCCTCCCACAGTCGGTCAGGACCTTGGAGCACCCGGCTACATTCCTCTTTTAAAAACATAAGGCAAAGAGACCTCTAAACAGCTCCGAGCCAGGGCAAAGCAATGAATGGGCCAAGCGGAGAGAATGAACTGTCCAACTTTCCTGGGGGTGATGAAAAGAAAGACTTGCATTTATATAGCGCCTTTCACCACCTCGTGAATTCACTGTTGTAATGTAGGAAGCATGTAGGGACATGTACCCCCATCGGTTGTACACGACTGAATTGAGTGTGAAATAACTCAGGGGAAACTTGATTTGTGCAAAGTCAATTGAAAAGTTACATTGAGCTCCAAGGAGACATGTCACATGTACCTGCATGTGCTCTTTTCACTTGAAACAATTAGGGCAAGTAAAGGCGGAGCGTTTAAGAAGCAAATCGGACAGATGGCGTGGAACAGCAGTGTGTGGAGAGGAGGCTGAATTAATGTGTTTCCTTCGTGCTGTGAGGTGAGGAGTTTTTATAGTGAGTTGTAGATGTGCACCTTTGCTGTGGTGTGATCCTCACTGGCTATTCCAACCTCACGACAGCGGACAGTCTGCCCTACTCGCAGGGTTAAACTGGCAGCTCCCTTTCATCAATCGCGACTCAAAACAAGCTGCAGTTTCTCAGGAACTGGCTTCAGAGCGGCTCCTTCCTTGTGTCAGGGCTAAACTACTAACGGAGGAAGTTCATCTGCATCGTGCCATCCAGTCAGAATATTCTGTCAGTCATTTCTTCCACTGAGAATAAATATTCACCCAGGGGTTCCGAGGGTAGGAAAAATAGGATTGCAATTAAAATGGAAACACCACCACCCACTCCCGCCGCCCCGTGGGTCAGTGGTACATAACGGAGTCATTCAGACCAGAGTGGCACTTGGGTGATGCTGCTGCAATTGGCTTCAGCGTTCCTGAGCTAGGGAGGAAGAGGCAGGGCTCCTGCTCACTATCCAGCGGGCCTTGCACATGCACATGTTGGGTCAGGCTTGGCTGTGCCACCCCTCCCGTTGATGAATAGCTGGCACCGGGCATCTCGGCTCGCGTGTGGCTGAGGTGCCAATGAGTCGCTGGTCCCGCGTCACTGTATCAGACCGAGAGTCAGCACCTTCAGCCGATCAGCGGGACATTGTGGGGAAAGTCACAAGACTCCAGTACTGGTTTTAATAAAGTGATTTTCAGCAGTTTCAGTGGTGCAGCTCTGTGGGATGGTTAAAGGCAGGGCCGAGCTCCCGTTCTCTCAAACTCCACGGGACACAGAAGCAGGAGTCCACGGTGACTGGAAGCCATCAATCAGTCACCCCCCACAGAGGCACCTGTTGGCGATGTCTTTAAACTGGTTCATTAATCACGTTATTAAATAAAGATTTCTTTCACAACACGGAGGAAAAGGCAGAAGTTAGAGTCGTAATCACTGAGCAGAAGGCAAAATATCGTACAAGTTACCGAATGATAGGAATGAGAATCCACATGGTTGTGGTGGCCTATAAAAGGGCAGCTAAAGGTTGCGTGAGTCAGGATTTCCAGTCCATCTCTCAGTGTTATAGACACCTGAAGTGATACCGACATGGTCGCTCTGAGTAATGGCTTGGGCTCTGCAATGTAAGGAATGAGGCAAAGGCCTGGCCCTGGGCTCTGCAATGTAAGGAATGAGGCAAAGGCCTGGCCCTGGGCTCTGCAATGTAAGGAATGAGGCAAAGGCCTGGCCCTGGGCTCTGCAATGTAAGGAATGATACAGGCAAAGGCCTGGCCCTGGGCTCTGCAATGTAAGGAATGAGGCAAAGGCCTGGCCCTGGGATCTGCAATGTAAGGAATGACACAAAGGCCTGGCCCTGGGCTCTGCAATGTAAGGAATGACACAGGCAAAGGCCTGGCCCTGGGCCCTGCAATGTAAGGAATGACACAGACAAAGGCCTGGCCCTGGGCTCTGCAATGTAAGGAATGACACCGGCAAAGGCCTAGCCCTGGGCTCTGCAATGTAAGGAATGAGGCAAAGGCCTGGCCCTGGGCTCTGCAATGTAAGGAATGACACCGGCAAAGGCCTGGCCCTGGGCTCTGCAATGTAAGGAATGAGGCAAAGGCCTGGCCCTGGGCTCTGCAATGTAAGGAATGACACAAAGGCCTGGCCCTGGGCTCTGCAATGTAAGGAATGACACAGGCAAAGGCCTGGCCCTGGGCCCTGCAATGTAAGGAATGACACAGACAAAGGCCTGGCCCTGGGCTCTGCAATGTAAGGAATGACACCGGCAAAGGCCTAGCCCTGGGCCCTGCAATGTAAGGAATGATACAGGCAAAGGCCTGGCCCTGGGCTCTGCAATGTAAGGAATGATACAGACAAAGGCCTGGCCCTGGGCTCTGCAATGTAAGGAATGATACAGGCAAAGGCCTGGCCCTGGGCCCTGGGCCCTGGAATGTAAGGAATGACACAGGCAAAGGCCTGGCCCTGGGCTCTGCAAGGTCAGGAATGACCCAGGCAAAGGCCTGGCCCTGGGCTCGGCAATGTAAGGAATGACCCTGGTAAGGGCAAGGGCCTGGAGTGACTGTAGAATTGCACTTCCTGGATGAGGTCTGTCTCCAGGACTGTTTGCCCTGTGTGGGGGAAGTCCAGGCTCGGTTTCCTCCTCTTGATGCTCTCTCCTATTGCCTGGTACAATCAGACATCGTGCATTGCCACTCAGTGATTCTCCAAACTGCTCTCCACGTTAGTGGAATCCACCAGTCATTGCCTGCATCAGATGAAAGCTGCCAGTGCCTTGATCTAATTAGTACAGAGCTGTACTTCACTAGGAATGCAGACTTTAAACATTGCTATATATAGCTTATAAAAATCGTTAAAAACATGTAAAACCCACCAACAGTCTGCTGTAAGTTAATCTCACTAAGCATCCGAGGGCTGGGAGACCACCTGGTACAACCGCCATAGGTGAACCATCTACGAAACACTGCAGACAGGGTGAATGCATTAGTGCAGTGTTTACCAAACCCCCTCGCCCCTCCCACCAGAGTATGGGCCGCCTCACTCCCCAACTGTGTGACCCGCCAACTGGCCATGACATTCGAACATCCCTACCAGCGGTGTTGTGCAGTAAACCTATTAATTTGCCTTTTACAGCTTATGCTTGTGCAGTTTAAAAATAAACTTATTTCTCTGTACAGATCCCTGTGCTTCAGCGAGTACATGCACCACCTTATATGACATTGAATTGCAAAGGGGAAATCAAGGAGCTCTCCCATTCCTGATCGCTATCTAGTGAGGGTGAGAGAGTGAGGGTGAGTGAGAGAAGGGGTGAGAGAGAGGGTGAGAGAGCGATAGAAAGGGTGAGTGAGAGAAGGGGTGAAAGGGTGAGTGAGAGAAGGGGTGAGAGAGAGAGAGAGAGAGAGGGGGATGAGTGAGAAAAGGGGAGAGAGACAGGAGGTGAGTGGGTGTGAGTGAGTGGGCTTACATGCCAGTCAGGCGAGATTGGGCTGAGTTCCCAACAGTCTGGCAGAATCCAGGCCGACACAGGAAGAGGACCAGTTGAGTGGGTTACTAGAGGGCAGCACAAACATATATCAGCAACCTCAGGACAGGGGAGAACTGCACACCGTTTTCATGATAATAGAGTGAGATCCAGCGTCTCGCAGTTCACTGTTGGTGAGTATTATAGCCTGTAACATGTCCTTCCTTTAGACAGGGGATTAACTTTTTCCACTTATAGGGAAAAACAAGAAATTCCTTTCAGAGCAAACTGGACTTTCAGTGATGGGAGTCTCCCAGTGAGGCCTCGGACATGGACACTGAGTAAGCCAGTGAGTAATATGGCTTGCAGCAGCCCACTGATACGCTGCACTTTTCAAAAAAACCTCCTATTTCACAGATTGACGACGATAAAAAGTTATTAAAACTTGATTTTTTTGACCTGTTAAGGGACTGTAATTGGAGAACTTGTACCCAGGTTCAGATCCAGTGCAGATGGCCAAGGCCCAGAATCCCTCTCTGGCTGCTGAGAGTTCGAGACCCTCTCCTGCAGACAGAAATTCACACACGCCACGGCCATCAAATTCAACCCCAGTGTCACCATCTCACTCATAAAAGGAAATGTTAGAGCTGTCGCATGAGGCTGGCTTTCAGGCACCTTGCCAGGGTTGTGTAGATGAGTGGGGGGGGGGGGGGGGGGGAGGGTATGGGCTACATTGTGCTGCCCTATCAGTCCCATGTAAAACAGCACCATGTAAATGGCCTGTATAGCATTTAGTCCCACATATCTGTGATCCATGTACATCTGTCATTATCATACCATTTACTTCAAATAGGAACCACAAATTACACACAGGATCAAATCAGGGAAAGGCACATTTAGGACTGGTGTGAGGAAGCCCTTCTTTACACCAAAAGCGATGGACAGATGGAGTGGATTTCAGGAACTGGAACCATTTAAGAAATAGTTGGATGCTGAGAGGACAGGTCCTTTTGGTCAATGAGCCAAGACTGGTCCAATGGCCTCTTTCATTCACATCCATCTTGTGATTGATCTTCCGATTCATTTTGTTTCGCTGCAGCTGGACAGAGAGCGCCAGAAAATGGACATGTCCTTATATGGAGTGCTGGCATTCTTCAGTGTCAGAACAGGGCACGAAATCCAGCACCTGTTGCTAGAATGCCGCTGGGCTTGCAATCCCAGTTCTGTGAAGTGTGTGTGCATGCGTAAGTTGCCAGCTCAGTGCAAATCACACGAGCCAGGGGCCCTCCAGCCACCCAAATGACCAGCAAAGGCAGGTGGTGGAGGGGGGAGGGATGTCGAGAGTCACTCACACGGCACAGTTAGAAGATGCTTGGTTATGGAATCCATGGTGGTGGAATGTTCAGATCACTGGATCTGGTTTCACTTCTTGGAAAGAAATTTCATCTTATTGCCTGTTGAGGAGAAAAGCTAGAGTTACTGGAAGATGTAGTGGTGTCAATGGTCAGAGGAGTAATCATTCAGGGCGCTCTCACCGTTACAAGTTATACGCTCTGCTCTCTTCTGCTACTCAGCCTCTCCCTTCCCCTCCCTCCAGTAAAACTGGGCAGAACTGTGCGTTTATACATTTATATCAATTAACACCTGTGTTTATCTAGTGTTTTATCATATCAAAATGCTTCAAGGCTCCTGACACAGTGGGCTTATTAGCATATGCAAAGGGACCAATGCCTGTTTCGGGCACGAGCCCTGGACGCCTCGTTTGATGCCTATACCAATATGGCGGGTGGCACACTTCTGGCTCCGAATTCTGCCATATTGGATGTTTTTGCACCTTATCTGAGGAAGGATGTTCTTGCTATGGAGGGAGTGCAGCAAAGATTTACCAGACTGATACCTGGGTTGGCAGGAATGACATATGGAGAGAGATTGGGTCGATTGGGCTTGTATTCGCTAGAGTTTAGAAGAATGAGAGGGGATCTCATTGAAACTTATAAAATTCTAACAGGACTAGACAGACTAGATGCAAGAAGGATGTTCCCGATGGCGGGGAAGTCCAGAACCAGGGGTCACAGTCTAAGGATAAGGGGTAAGCCATTTAGGACAGAGATGAGGAGGAATTTCTTCACCCAGAGAGAGTGGTGAACCTGTGGAATTCTCTACCACAGAAGGCCGTTGAGGCCAATTCATTAAATATATTCAAGAAGGAGTTGGATATATTTCTTAAGGCTAAAGGGATCAAGGGATATGGGGAGAAGGCAGGGACCGGGTACTGAATTTGGATGATCAGCCATGATCTCATTAAATGGCGGAACAGGCTCAAGGGGCCGAATGGCCTACTCCTGCTCCTATCTTCTATGTTTCTATGTAAAACTAGCGCAACGTCATCGAATTTCTAGGCCATTGAGTTACTTTTAGAGTGCAAGGGTTGCTGTTATGCAGGCAAACAGGGCAACCATTTGGCAACAATCACACCTGCTGCACGAGCCAGCACCTTCAGAAGGAGAGGAGGGGAGAAAAAGTACTGTGTCAGGTGGTAATTCTCGGATTATTGATGGGATCATGTCTATATAATCAATATTTTCGCACCATCAATCGCAGCCTTGGGGGAGGAGCAGGAAAGGTGGTTAGGAGGGAAGATTGGCGGCTAATTGATCCTGGGCTACACAGTCCGACAATGGCTTTGTGACGAGGAGTGGGGAATGTGGGAAGCTGCTGGAACATGGAGCTGGAGCTGCAAGATGCCGCTGTAAGGAGCAGGTGGCCAGCCCACTCTCTTATCCGGGGTGGGCGTCGTTCATGTGTGGTGGGGCGGGGGGGGGGGTGGTCAAGAGAGAAAATTAGAAGAAAGGTTTGTGGGGGAGACACTAGTGGGTCACCTGGTGGCCATTTTGAATGTTTTGTGCCTCTGGAGGCAGAGCCAGTGCCCACTGTGGATGTGATCCAGGGTGAGTCCAAGTCCATTTTTAATGGCAGAGCGGAAGGACCGAACTATCTGACCTGTTATTACTGTAAGTACTGATCAGTGAAGTCTGAACTTCCAGTCTGGAGCTTTCCTTTAGAAACCAGCAGGGAGTTGCTCCATCTCCAGAAGAGTTATGACTGGCTGAGAACTATTGGACATGGGGTTCATGGCACAAGATTGCCCACAATTGTAGATCATACTCTGTGAAGGCCCCTTCAGGCCAGAGAGTGTCTGAATGGGGGTGGGGAGGCTTCTCTCAGACCAGATACAGTGTGAATGGGGGGAGGGGGGGGGGCAGTGGAAGTAAAAAGAGAGGCGCTCCTTTCGGACTGGATACACAGGGGCGGAGGGGGTCTGTCCTCAGACAGGGCACAGATTGTGAACCGGGAGGACTCTCGCTGGTCAATACTCACCCAGGCCTTTAAGGAACCTGTTGACACTGCTTGGTCCGGTTTCAGGGATGGTCTCCAGATATTCCCCCGCTCGCACCTCAAAGAGACCTGCATCGACAACACCCAGATATCAGTGCTCGGTAAATGTGCAGGTATCACATAACCCACAAAGAAAAGCTGCTCTTTGAGGGTGGGCCGCGGCGGGGCATGGGGGGGTGTTGGGGGGCTGTAAATTGCATGAGGAGAACAGCTGGAGTCCAAACCTTCCCTCAAATCCCTACTTCACTTCTAACAATCATAGGAACAGGAGTGCAACTGTGGAAGATGCTATCCATCCCCCTAATTATCGAATCCCCTATAACTGCAACCTGTTTATTCTGCTCCTCCTGCCCTTGGACTGTCTCCTGCTCCACAGTGCCTTGGTCAGCATTCTGGCTATCCCTCTCACAGCCTTCCTCCTTATCCTCACAGGTAGCGAGTACACTGTTCCTGTTGGACAGGACCAGTGTCTGTGGTCCCTCCTTCCTGGTCTCCCCGAGGCTCCCCTTACCCTGCTGTCAGTCACGCACTGCTCTGCCTGTATCTCTCTACGTGGTGTGACTGTTTTCTGGAGCAAAGTATCCAGATATTGCTCCCCCTCCCTTATGTGTTGGAGAGTCTCACACTCGCTCTCCTGCTGAACAACTCTGAGCCGGAGTGACTTGAGGTAGAGACATTCTCACAGGTGTGGTCACCCGGGGCAGTCTCGCTGTCCACAAACTCCCACATACTGCAGTCCCGACAGCGGCCGTTTATTCAGCAACATAGCAGCCAGAAGGGGAGCACGTTTGCACAAACATGGATGCAGGTCAGACGGGAGGAAGCCCATGGGAGCAACTTCAGGCACGGCCACCGAGACCAGCAATCCCTGGATTCAAACCCCCCCGTCCCCATCTGATGGGCTCAGTGGAAGAATGCACGGAGCCTGTAAAAGTCATCTTATCACGTGACACTCCACACCCCCCCACCCCCGTTCCATGCGGTCAGTATGGTATCACCCCCCGATCCCCCCCCTGCTGTCAGTATGGTATCGCCCCCAATCCCCCCCCTGCTGTCAGTATGGTATCGCCCCCAATCCCCCCCCTGCTGTCAGTATGGTATCGCCCCCAATCCCCCCCCTGGTGTCAGTATGGTATCACCCCCAATCCGCCCCCCATGCTGTCAGTATGGTATCGCCCCCAATCCCCCCACCCCCACGCTGTCAGTATGGTACACCCCCAATCCCCCCCCCCCCCCCCCATGCTGTCAGTATGGTATCACCCCCAATCCCCCCCCCCCTGCAGTCGGAATGGTATCACCCCCAATCCCCCCCTCTCCTGCTGTCAGTATGGTACACCCCCAATCCCCCCCCCCCCCGGGCAGACTGCCAGTCCATGTCAACAAAATTTTACATTAGGGGAGACCCTTTCTTTGTATAAAAGGAAACCTTACTGAGCCAGTGTCAAAAGCTTCCTTAAAAAAAAAGTAAGGTTCTGTCCTTTTTGGCAGTGAGTAGGAATTGACACAGTCCCTGTACCACAGGTAGCCAGGTTTCAGTCTTCAGAATGACTTACACTGGAAACTGATCCAAATCAGACAATTGGGAGTTATCTGTGAGGTGAGGCACCTATAGAATGAATGCTCAGGCACCGAGAGACATCAAACCCCGAATTCAGCCCTAGCGCCGAGAGCTGGTTATCAACTCTTAGAAAGATATGAAGAAATAACACAGAAAATGGCCATTCAGCCCAACCAGTCCCTATCGGCATTTACCCTCCATGCGAGCAAATAGTCTTAATCACATCTAGCCACCCTGTTCCCACATCCCTTCATCGGCGTCTGTCCGGGTCGGGTCGGGGCCGGCCCGCACTCGGGGCCTGTCCGGGTCGGGGCCGGCCCGCACTCGGGGCCTGTCCGGGTCGGGGCCCACCCGGGTCGGGGCCCGCACTCGGGGCCTGTCCGGGTCGGGGCCCGCACTCGGGGCCTGTCCGGGTCGGGGCCTGCCTGGGTCGGGGCCCACACTCGGTGTCTGCCCGGGTCAGAGACTCGGAGTCAGTACTCACACTGTCTGTCCGTCTGAGTTGGGGAGTGCACTGCCTGTCTGGGACAGAGCATGAACTCTAAGAAAAAGTGGGGAAGGACAATAACTAACAGTAAAGGGCTCGCACCGAAAAAAGCCCTTTGTAAAATCCAGCTATGTAGTTTAAAAGGTGGCAGTCAGAGAAAATGATAGATTGGGAGGCATAAAAATATAGAAAATGTGCAGAGATGATTATTGACGGTTGCTAATCACTGGGTCATTTCCTGGTCCTCAGGTGATTGGCAGTACTAACCTTTGACCCCACTTTTCCTTAGCTCCCTGTCCTGCACGAAGCCAGCGAACATCTGTGTCTCCATGAAAAGTTCCAGGAACTGCCGAATGCTCTTGGAGGTGTGCGATTTGCGAAAGGCCTCTCTCTGAAAGGACCGCTCGCCCTTCTCGTTGACCGACATGTGTAGGGAGTAGTGGCCTGCGATTTCCACAAAGAACCTGACGCACACTTCCGATACAAGTGTGCTGAGAGAGCTCGGGCCTGGGGAAAGAGACAGGTAGAGCTGAGGACAGAGCACGACAGAAGGCAAATGGTCTTACAGCTAACACGTGGTCCAGTGATCTCCTGGACTGGTTCTGATTGCCTGAGGGGATCGGAAAATAATTTTCACGAGTTTTACCCTTATTGGCCCGCGGCGGCGGCGGAGGAGGAGGAGAAAAACCATCGTGAATGTGGGACAGGCTTAATGGACCAGCGGGTCTATCCTGCCTGTAATTTTTTTGTTCGTATAACCCACATTACAAGAAAGCCTGACCTGAACCAGCCAGAAACTGGAGCCGGCCCGCGAGCGCCCCCAGTGGTTCAGTGGGTATATGGACCTTGTGGTGACCCATGCAGACCAGACGGCTCCAGGTCCAAACCCAATCTCCCGGTAGGTGCTGAGTTAGCAGATTTCAACTGGGGCAGCAGAAAGTGGTTCTAAAATTGGAAGCAGAGGGAACATCCGCCAGGGTTTCCTGATCACTGTGCAATGACCACTGCTGGATACTGCACGGTAAAGTTGTCTGTGAACACGCACCACCTGGAGCCACAGCTTAAGCGTTAGTTGGCAAGGTGCGAGAGGGTGACCGGCGCCCTGGAACCATATCCCAGCAAGAGGCAGCATCTATCAGGTGGGAGAGAGAAAAAACCCAACAGGTACAGTATTGACTACTGTCCCAAGTCTACTGGGAAGACAGGGAAATCTCAGCCAGACCTGACCCTGTGCTTTATGGACATCCAGACTCAGGCGCCTTACAACAACAACTTACATTTATATAGCACCTTTAACGTAGTACAAATATTCCAAGGCGCTTCACAGGAGCGTTATCAGACAAAATGTGATGCCAACCCACATGAGATATTAGGACAGGTGACCAAAGGCTTGGTGAAAGGTTTTAAGGGGGTTCTTAAAGAAGGAGAGGTGGAGGTGGAGGTGGAGAGATTTAGGGAGGGAATTCACAGGCAGCCACTGGTGGGGCGATGAAAAGAGACCAGAATTCCTTGGTCTTCTTCAGCTTCTCGATCCATCTACCTGTGTGTGTGTGCGCAAGACCATGAAAGGTATTCCAGTTGTTTCCACTCTTGAAATGTGCCCAAACCATCACAGTCGCCTTTCTTGGATCTTCTCTAAGCGTCGTTTCTCGTCCAAGCTATGTTCTTATATCATTCTTCATTTTTTGCATCCTGGATACTCCCAGTATTCCTCTCCACCAACTCATCTCTGCTGTTAGTATCTTTTGCTCATCAACTTTTCTCATGTTCCAACACTCTGATCCGAATAATAACCTGGGTACAACCATCGCTCCATAAACTCTTACCTTCGTTCCTGCCGAAATATCTTAGTCCTTCCGTATCCTGCTTAATCTTCCAAAAGCAACAGAAACAAGTCCAATCCTTGTTTTGAGGTCTTCAGAACTCCCATTCTGACACTAACCCACCAAGGGACATAAACTTTTCCACCTGTTCAACTGCACCCCCTCTAACTGTAATGTGCATTTTCCTGCAGCTTCCCAAATGACATGACCTTTGTCTGCTTTGTGTTAAACTGCAATCAAAATATTCTACTCGCCACGCTCACCTCATCAGTCTCTGAAAATCTGTTTTAGATGTTGCTACAAGGTCAATGCCATCAGCAACTCGGAGGTTGTTTAAAATCTTGCCACATTGTAGACTCCTCCAATATCATCTTTTAGTGCGAGATTCATTACTGCTTCCAGTACTAGATTAAGTAGATCAGGCGACAGTGTCTCACCCCAACTGTAGATGGAAACCATTCCGTCAGTTTCCTACACACTAACAGCTCTCGGGGACTTGTTATTGATGCTTTCTATCAGTCTGACAAGTTTCTCAGGAACACCATACATCCTCAAGACATGTCCCTTCTCGCCGTACACTGTCAAAGGCCTGTAACAACACATGTTGTGTTCTATAAATTTCTCTGAAATCTGTCTCATCACAAACAGTTGATCCGTTTTACTTCTTCCTGGTCTAAAACTAGTTTGTTCTTCATGCAGTACCACTTCCACATAACTTTTCATTCTCCTCTGCATACCGGGTATACCCAGTAAGCCGACTCCTCTGTAATCGCCGCTTTCTTTCTGAAGACTGAGGAAAGATGATAGTAAAACCAGTCTTCAGGTACCTGCTCTTCTTCACAAATGTATTAAACAGCCTTTGCATCTCTTTCACTATATGTTCCTCACACCACCTGCAACAACTCTGCAGTTATAGACCAAAGAGGTAAAAGTCCCAAATTACTACTGTAGTTACTGGGGAGTGGTGTGGCCTTCACCACTGGGCAGTTTATTCTGTGTAAGGTATGGGGAACCTCCCTGTACACCTCCAGTCACAATGTGCTGCTGTACTGAAGACTCACTTCTGTGAAGTTAATCTCAAACTCATATTCAACTCTGATTATGGACTTCAGTTTGCTAAAATAACAGTCAATGTGCTTCAAACGTAATTAATGTGCTGAGGCCCTATATAAATCCAACTATATTATTCTAACTGGGCAGTCAGTGATATATATCGGCTGTGAAATAAGTTGATGTGGAAAGTATTGCTGCATTTAAGAGGGAATTAATCCATTTCTGAAGCAAAGAAATTGTGGGTTATGGTGAGATAATGGATAGGTGGCTAAAGGGTTATGGTGCGAAGGTGGGTGCGGGGAGATGGGAAGGTGGGGTTCGGGGAGATGGGGAGATGGTGCGAAGGTGGGTTCCGGGGAGATGGTGCGAAGGTGGGTTCCGGGGAGATGGTGCGAAGGTGGGTTCCGGGGAGATGGTGCGAAGGTGGGTTCCGGGGAGATGGTGCGAAGGTGGGTTCCGGGGAGATGGTGCGAAGGTGGGTTCCGGGGAGATGGTGCGAAGGTGGGTTCCGGGGAGATGGTGCGAAGGTGGGTTCCGGGGAGATGGTGCGAAGGTGGGTTCCGGGGAGATGGTGCGAAGGTGGGTTCCGGGGAGATGGTGCGAAGGTGGGTTCCGGGGAGATGGTGCGAAGGTGGGTTCCGGGGAGATGGTGCGAAGGTGGGTTCCGGGGAGATGGTGCGAAGGTGGGTTCCGGGGAGATGGTGCGAAGGTGGGTTCCGGGGAGATGGTGCGAAGGTGGGTTCCGGGGAGATGGTGCGAAGGTGGGTTCCGGGGAGATGGTGCGAAGGTGGGTTCCGGGGAGATGGTGCGAAGGTGGGTTCCGGGGAGATGGTGCGAAGGTGGGTTCCGGGGAGATGGTGCGAAGGTGGGTTCCGGGGAGATGGTGCGAAGGTGGGTTCCGGGGAGATGGTGCGAAGGTGGGTTCCGGGGAGATGGTGCGAAGGTGGGTTCCGGGGAGATGGTGCGAAGGTGGGTTCCGGGGAGATGGTGCGAAGGTGGGTTCCGGGGAGATGGTGCGAAGGTGGGTTCCGGGGAGATGGTGCGAAGGTGGGTTCCGGGGAGATGGTGCGAAGGTGGGTTCCGGGGAGATGGTGCGAAGGTGGGTTCCGGGGAGATGGTGCGAAGGTGGGTTCCGGGGAGATGGTGCGAAGGTGGGTTCCGGGGAGATGGTGCGAAGGTGGGTTCCGGGGAGATGGTGCGAAGGTGGGTTCCGGGGAGATGGTGCGAAGGTGGGTTCCGGGGAGATGGTGCGAAGGTGGGTTCCGGGGAGATGGTGCGAAGGTGGGTTCCGGGGAGATGGTGCGAAGGTGGGTTCCGGGGAGATGGTGCGAAGGTGGGTTCCGGGGAGATGGTGCGAAGGTGGGTTCCGGGGAGATGGTGCGAAGGTGGGTTCCGGGGAGATGGTGCGAAGGTGGGTTCCGGGGAGATGGTGCGAAGGTGGGTTCCGGGGAGATGGTGCGAAGGTGGGTTCCGGGGAGATGGTGCGAAGGTGGGTTCCGGGGAGATGGTGCGAAGGTGGGTTCCGGGGAGATGGTGCGAAGGTGGGTTCCGGGGAGATGGTGCGAAGGTGGGTTCCGGGGAGATGGTGCGAAGGTGGGTTCCGGGGAGATGGTGCGAAGGTGGGTTCCGGGGAGATGGTGCGAAGGTGGGTTCCGGGGAGATGGTGCGAAGGTGGGTTCCGGGGAGATGGTGCGAAGGTGGGTTCCGGGGAGATGGTGCGAAGGTGGGTTCCGGGGAGATGGTGCGAAGGTGGGTTCCGGGGAGATGGTGCGAAGGTGGGTTCCGGGGAGATGGTGCGAAGGTGGGTTCCGGGGAGATGGTGCGAAGGTGGGTTCCGGGGAGATGGTGCGAAGGTGGGTTCCGGGGAGATGGTGCGAAGGTGGGTTCCGGGGAGATGGTGCGAAGGTGGGTTCCGGGGAGATGGTGCGAAGGTGGGTTCCGGGGAGATGGTGCGAAGGTGGGTTCCGGGGAGATGGTGCGAAGGTGGGTTCGGGGAGATGGGTTCGGGGAGATGGTGTGAAGGTGGGTTCGGGGAGATGGTGCGAAGGTGGGTTCGGGGAGATGGTGTGAAGGTGGAGTTCGGGGAGATGGTGCGAAGGTGGGTTCCGGGGAGATGGTGCGAAGGTGGGTTCCGGGGAGATGGGAAGGTGGGTTCGGGGAGATGGTGCGAAGGTGGGTTCGGGGAGATGGTGTGAAGGTGGAGTTCGGGGAGATGGTGTGAAGGTGGGGTTGATTGATGAAAAAGGGACAGGATTGTTGGGCTTAAAGGTCTTTTCCAGTTCCTAAAACTTCCTATGTTCTTATGCCAGGCTGCCTGGAGCCTGAATGTGTCACACCATTGAGCTTTTACAACATGGAGTTCCTGGTGTCTACCAAGCCCATGCCGTCGGTGAGGGGGGTGGGGTGGGTCTTAGAGAACAGCCAGAGGGAGAACTCTCCAAATACATTGTGTATCTCCCACCAGCCAGTCAGACCAGAGGACTGGTAAAGCCATTTGAAGTCACATCATCAATAAAAGGGGGAGAAAAGACAAGAGTGTGATAAAAATGGATTTCTAGAGTCTCTGTTGCCAATTGCCCACCCGTTTCCCACTCCCGTGCTGAGGTTCGACAGGCTCCTGTTTTTCCTCAGTCGTTGTCATCACAAGATATGATGCACTGAGTAAGGCAGTCACAGTGAGTGCAAGTTACAGCTTCCTCCTACTCACCATCTCCACCATCCATTTCATCCTCCACAGCAAGCATTTCATTTCTTTGCTCGAGGATCTGCTCCAGTGCGGCTTGTAGCTTGTGCGGAAGAATGGAATCTTCATCGTCCATCTAGGGGGGCAAAAATCAGGAGAAGAGCCTGTGAAAAACATGGGCCGTGAAAAATAGGCAGCGTTTATTTGCAACACTAGTGGGTTGGCCAAGATTTCTGATTGGTCCCCTTGAGGAACAGACACACCCAACAGTTTGTCTGCAATGTGTAATTTGATCTAGTCTTATCAGGCAGCCTACAGAAAATGGAAGTGTAGTTAGCTTTGTGAACATCCTCTGTTATCTAGTGTTCTGCAATTGTAATTATAGTTGTCCTTGGCTGGTAAAATAAAAGATGTTCTACTCTAATTAGTGGATTAGTTACTCCTTTGGAGTTTTGATATTTTTCCTTCTGGAAGTGATAAAAATTCTTTAATTCGGAGTGTGGGGTGCGAGTGTGTATCCAACCTTCTGACACCAGCGAGTTCACACTGGGGGGAGGACATTCACCTGCTCAGTGTGTGAGAAGGGATTGATTAATTCATCCGAATGGAAGAACGTGATCTACATCTAACGGAGGGCGGAGAACGTGATCTATCTTCCAATCTGGATCACGTTCTCTCGCTCATTACCCCCTCCTTTAGACTGGATCATGTTTTCCCTCCATCCCCACTGTTCTCGCTATGCTCTAACCACCCCACTCCCTAGAGTTCCTGGCCTTCTCTCCCTCCCCCCTCCGAGCTCCTCTCTCCCCCTTCTGATCCCCTCTCCTCTCTCTTCCCCGCTCCTCCCCGATCCCCTGACCTTCTCCACGGGGAGCCGAGGGAAGCGTGGTTGAGGCCGCAGGCTACAGTCCTGCAGCCAGGCGCATGCACGTTTAGAACCACCGGTGCGCATGCGCGGTTCCAGTGGGGGTGGGCGGTGTTTAGGCTCCGCCCCCATATGGTGTGCATGCACTGGACGCAGAAGACAATGTGCAAATAATCACAGTGTGAAAACTCGGCTCAGTCTTGCATGTGGTGAATCGCAATGACTAGTCTATGCCACCAGAGGGGGCCACAGGCTCCACATTTTAGCAGCGAGGCCTGTGGTCTTCACATGGGGATGGACTGATGTGAAAATATTTCAGGAATGTTACCACTAACTTACAAACTGTACATAATATCCACACCACACAGTCACTTGTCTTCACTGACGTGTTTTGGTAAACATACATAAAGCAACAGCGTAAACTGCTTTGAAATACATTGTTACACTGGTCTGTTATCGTGACAGGAATGAGACAGGATAATCTCTGACCCCAGTGAGGTCAACAGTTCCCCTTTAAATAATCAGGAAACGTCACAAAACAATAAACTTCAAAATTATCAGGGAGCAACATAGGGGGAAGTACAGGGCTGGGAAGACTCTGCAGTTCAGCTGGAAACCCCACAACCAATACCTCCCAATCATCCACTCCCTCAAATATCTCTCCGATTCTTGTTCACTTTTCCCACCCGATTCTTTTTTTAAAATTCTATCACGGGATGTGGGCATCGCATTTATTGCCCATCCCCAATTACCCTTGAACCGCCTTCTTGAACCGCTGCAGTCCGTGTGGCGAAGGTAATCCCACAGTGCCTAAGTTGAAGACAGGTGGACCGTCCGGTTTTATCCTTATAGTTGTCCATAGCAGTTTGGTACAACTGAGTGACTTGCTCAGACAGTTCAGTTAAGAGTCAACCACATTGCTGTGGGTCTGGAGTCACATATAGGCCAGACCAGGTAAGGACAGCAGATTTCTTTCCCTAAAGGGCATTAGTGAACCAGATGGGTTTTTAACAACAATCCGGTAGTTTCATGGTCACCATTACTGATACTAGTTCTTTATTCCAGATTCATTTAATTAATTGAATTTAAATTCCCCAGCTGCCGTGGTGGGATTTGAACTCACGTCTCCGGATCATTAGTCCATGGATTACTAGTCCAGTAACATAACTGAACCATTCCCAGACCGTTCTGCTGTGTTCTGTCCTACAGCCTAATTTATCTCAGCACGACCCCCCCCCCCCCCCCCAATTACCAAATACAACCCCGAATTTAAAAAATATAAGAACGGACAGGCTGCCTGGACAACGCTGGGGAACTGCACCACCCAGCATGGCACTGAGCCAAACGATCAGGAAAGTCCCAGGATCCATTCCAGGCCTTTGGCGTGTTAACTAATCTCAGCCAAAGTCACAGTGTGGCACGATGATTGCACTGGAGCCACCAGGAGACGAGGAATCAGCCCGAGCTCCTGCTCAGTATCGAGGGAGCCTCCGAAGGAAAGTGTGTGCACTTAGGTGTATGTGTGAGAGTGCGTGTGGATGGGCACGTGCTTGTATGTGTACGTGTGAGGGAGTGCGTGCGTTCGTGAGTGCATGAGTGAGTGTGTACGCGTGCATGCAGGTGGGTGAGTGTGTACACATACGTGTGTGTGCGCGCGAGTGTGAGCATGTGTGAGCGTGTGTGTGTGTGGACATGTGTGGGAGGGACAGGTTTTGGACTCAGCTGTGAAGCTGCCCCTCCCATTTTTAAACAGCTCAGTTCAGTGCCAGGGAGCGGATTTGTAATGGGGGCAATGTATTTGGACTGGCCACACACGGTACTGAATTAAAATGACGCAGCAGTCAGCTGCGGATTTAAGGAAAAATGAAAACCGTTTATTTACAATATCCTCAGTTGTTTCTTTGCCATCAGTCCCAGGAAGGTAGACTCGCCCTGCGGTACGAGATGAAGCTCAGAAAGCAGATTCCCCACCGCCCCCCACCCCTATCAGAGGCTCTGTGATTGCGAGAGGGGGGGTGGATCAGCATACCCTTCCCCCACCCTCAGTCTGAGCCAATGATTAGTATGCAGGTGCAGCAAGTGATTAAGGCGGCCAATCGAATGTTGGTTTTCATTGCTAGGGGGATAGAATATAAAAATAGGGAGGTATTGCTTCAGTTGTACAAGGTATTGGTGAGACCGCACCTGGAATACTGCGTACAGTTTTGGTGTCCATACTTAAGAAAGGACATACTTGCTCTCGAGTCAGTACAAAGAAGGTTCACTCGGTTAATCCCGGGGATGAGGGGATGGACATATGAGGAGAGGTTGAGTAGATTGGGACTCTACTCATTGGAGTTCAGAAGAATGAGAGGCGATCTTATTGAAACATATAAGATTGTGAAGGGGTTGGATCGGGTGGATGCGGGGAGGATGTTCCCGATGATGGGTGAAACTAGAACTAGGGGGCATAGTCTTAGAATAAGGGGCTGCTCTTTCAAAACTGAGATGAGGAGGAACTACTTCACTCAGGGTGGTAGGTCCATGGAATATGCTGCCCCAAAAAGCTGTAGAAGCTACATCATTACATAAATTTAAAACAGAAAGAGACAGTTTCCTAGAAGTAAAGGGAATAAAGGGTTACGGGGAGCGGGCAGGAATTTGGACATGAGTCTAGGTTCGGATCGATCATGGTCCTGTGAGTAGCGGAGCGGGCCCAGGGGCCGTGTAGCCTGATCCTGCTCCTATTTCGTGTGTCTAATTCTGTTAGATTCAGGAGATGGTTCTGTGATAGTGGATTGGCGGTTAGGATCAGATCAGCCATGATCTTATTGAATGGCGGTGCAGGCTCGAGGGGCCGATTGACCTACTCCTGCTCCTATTTCTTATGTTCTTATGAAACGACTCGCGTGCCCTGGGCCTGGTGCTCACTGTCTGGAGTCTATTTGACCGGGAATGTGCTGTTCCCTTCTGTGGTGAGGAGGGAGGGAGACAGCACATCAACAGCTCCGCACTGCACAACACATCGCTTCCAACAAGGCAGCGGCAACAGCACCGCAGATTTGCAGCCTTCATAGCTCTAGTAATGTAACATTAACACAACACCGTGCTAAACCCCAAATAAAAACCATTCTAAATAAAGGGAGATGAGACTCTTCTAAACATGTATTCATTCTCGGGTGATGGGTGTCGCTGGCAAGGCCAGCATTTATTCCCCATCCCTAATTGCCCTCGAGAAGGTGGTGGTGAGCCGCCGCCTTGAACCGTTGCAGTCCGTGTGGTGAAGGTGCTCCCACAGTGCTGTTAGGGAGGGAGTTCCAGGATTTTGACCCAGCGACGATGAAGTATATATCGATATTAATAAAGTGGGGGAGCTGCCCCTGCCTGACACAGGCCAGTTTTCACACACGGAGGCAGCACTGTACTCACCTGCCGTAAGAACTTGTCTGCACACAGGTCGACAACCAGCACCTGGAAAACAGACGCAACAATAGGCAGCCAGTGAGTTACATTGTTCCAGGACTATCCCACTTTATACTGGCACAGCGCAAACTCAAACCTGGGCCCTCCTGGGTCTGCATGTCTCAGTACCACACTGGGCCGTGCATTAAACTGCCGAGCCCTCGTTACAAGTGACCGTGCGTCAGACCCAGCTTCATGCCACAGCAAAGTGAAAGAACTTGCATTTATATAGCGCCTTTCACCATCTCAGGACATCCCAAAGCACTTTACAGCCAATGAAGTACTTTTGAAGTGTAGTCACTGTTGTAATGTAGGAAGCGCGGCAGCCAATTTGCACACAGCAAGGTCCCACAAACAGCAATGTGATAATGACCAGATAATCTTTTTTTTTAGTGATATTGGTTGAAGGGTTAATATTGGCCAGGACACCGGGGAAAACTCTCTTGCTCTTCTTCTAAATAGTGCCTTGGGATCTTTTACGTCCACCTGAGAGGACAGACGGGGCCTCGGTTTAACATCTCATCTGAAAAGACAGCATCTCCGACAGTGCGGCACTCCCTCAGCGCTGTCCTGGAGTGTCAGCCTGGATTAGGTGCTCAAGTCTGTGGAGTGGGGCTCGAACCCACAACCTTCGGACTCAGAGGCTACCCACTGATCCACAGCGGACACCCGAGTTACTGACAGGAGCTCTCTCTAACAAACAATAGTGGCAACGATGGATTTACTGAGCTCATTGCACATTGAGATCTTGGCATTGAGGCAAAACATTGGAAAATTACCAAGAGGGACTGAGGAAAACCAGCTCCGGAATCAAATCAAATCCAAACCAAGCACATAGCTGGATGTTACGGTCCCTGCAGCACACGGCGACTGTGGTCAGTGCAGCCTCCGTACCCCAGACTCTCTACTCCTCACTCGTCAGATCTACAGAGGAACTTTTCATCCAACCGACTGATGATTAGGATGAGGAGAATATCCCTCTACTGCCCTCGGAGACTCACTCACAGACTGACTGCACACAACCTGCCCTCGGAGACTCACTCACAGACTGACTGCACACAACCTGCCCTCGGAGACTCACTCACAGACTGACTGCTCACAACCTGCCCTCGGAGACTCACTCACAGACTGACTGCACACAACCTGCCCTCGGAGACTCACTCACAGACTGACTGCACACAACCTGCCCTCGGAGACTCACTCACAGATTGACTGCTCACAACCTGCCCTCGGAGACTCACTCACAGACTGCTCACAACCTGCCCTCGGAGACTCACAGACTGACTGCACACAACCTGCCCTCGGAGACTCACTCACAGACTGCACACAACCTGCCCTCGGAGACTCACTCACAGACTGACTGCACACAACCTGCCCTCGGAGACTCACTCACAGACTGACTGCACACAACCTGCCCTCGGAGACTCACTCACAGACTGACTGCACACAACCTGCCCTCGGAGACTCACTCACAGACTGACTGCTCACAACCTGCCCTCGGAGACTCACTCACAGACTGCTCACAACCTGCCCTCGGAGACTCACAGACTGACTGCACACAACCTGCCCTCGGAGACTCACTCACAGACTGCACACAACCTGCCCTCGGAGACTCACTCACAGACTGACTGCACACAACCTGCTCTCGGAGACTCACAGACTGACTGCACACAATCTGCCCTCGAAGGCACTCTCTGGACCCAATTATTTTAACACCTAATTATTGAACTCACACTAAAATTAGACTCAAATTATATCTTTGGAGATTGGCACCTCATGATGGTTTGCAAAGGTCTCACCTCCTCGATGGGCAGGTCATTCAGCAGAGGCACCGAGTTTGAAAGAATTCCGATAAGGAAGGGAGTGGGAGAACAAGCGATATCGATCATGACAGCCGGAAGCACGGGGATGTAGGTGTGCTGCCAGGTGAATGGGTACAGCATGGCCACAGCTGCATGCCCACATTTAGAGAGGGTGCTGGAAAACAAGAGGAAGACAGTGTGAATCCACCCCTCAGTGAACTGGGGGATTAATTACAATAAATGTGACTGATTCAGAGTGACAGAGAAATGTGGCAGGGAAAATGGTGCAGAAAATGGGGAGGGGTTACAGGAAGTGTGAGACGGCACATGCTAAACACAAGACCGTTACAATATTGGAGGTACAGTCCCAGACGTATGGACGTGTTGTGGCACACTGCTCACCGTCAGCCAGAGGATGGATTCAATTACAATAGCGAGGATATTAATGCAGAATGTTGTGTTAACTGAATCACTGGAAAGCTTAGAGGTAAGATCAGAACATTAGCAACTCCGTCGGCAAATTTAAACTTTCTTTGTTCAAAACTCAGACATAAAGATGGTTAGCCCAGGTGGGGCTGGGGTAGAGGTCAAGACCGGTCACGAGGGTCACGGGAGAGAAATAAAAGTAATGAATAACATTTAAATTCGACAAGGAAACAGTTGGAATCTCAGCAAGGCAGCGGCACAAGGTTATTACTCCATGTTCCAATGGGGCATTGGCACTGGATGATGCCAACACATTACTATACAGTGCCCACACAGGACAGGCCCAACATATAGGATTTACAGCACAGAAACAGGCCATTCGGCCCAACTGGTCTATGCCAGAGCTTATGCTCCACACGAGCCTCCTCCCACTTTACTTCATCAAACACTAAGCATAACCTTCTATTCCTTTCTCCCTCGTGTTTATCACGCTTCCGCTTAAATGCATCTCTGCTCGTCACCTCATCCACTCCCTGTGGTAGCGAGTTCACATTCTCACCACTCTCTGGGTAAAGAAGTTTCTCCTGAATTCTCTACTGGATTTATTAGTGACTATCTTATATATATGGCCCCTAGTTTATAACGCCGTTGTTATCCAATAGGGAATTCAGAAGAAACTTCTTTACCCAAAGAGTGGTGAGAATGTGGAATCACCACCACAGGGAGTGGTTGAAGTGAATGGTATAAATGCATTTAAGGGGAGGCTGGACAAGCATATGAGGGAGAAGGGAATAGAGGGTTACGCTGATAGATTTAGATGAGGAAAGACGGGAAGAGGCTCGCGTGGAGCATAAACACCGGCATGGACTGGTTGGGCCGAATGGCCTGTTTCTGTGCCGTATATCCTAAGTAATCATATGTATTACCATCACGTGACGTGTACAGCCCTGATTTAACTTCCTTACCTGAGCTTGTCTGCAATGAAGATCACTCTCCGTTCCAGGAGGAGAGAGGCAAACACATGAATCACATGCCGGACGTTCAAGCAGCCGAAGAGACATTCAAAGTCGACGTGTTCCAGTCTCGAATCCGTGGGCCTACAGAGCTCAATCACCTGAGGGAGATCAGCCTGGTGTCAATGTGTGGCAGTTCAATACAGCTTAACTGGCAGCAGTAACTAGCAATAGCAATCATTAGTAATGGTAACTGGCAGTGGTCACAACACAACGATAATTACAGGTGGGGGGGAACAGACTGTTTGGCCGATCAAGCTCATCCTTACATAGAAATCTATGGCCCCTCCATTACAGCATCTGACGGTCGGTTGGACGAGTTCAGAGTCATTGCCCCCAGTACCCTACCCTTTGACATGAATCCTGCACTTGCCTTTTCCCAGTTGTCCCAATGTCTCCTGGTCCTGCAGTTGTGATTTCACTTGAATTAGTGACTCAGGATTAACTTTTCCTATTCCACTGACTATCATAGATCTCTATACGTCCCTCTCGGATGCCTCCTTTCAAGGCTGAAGAGTCCAAGTTTTTCAGCGTTCAGATACTGAGCAGCAGCCTCGTGGCCCTTTCTCTGTGCAGCTCCCTTGTTCACTTGTACCTCGGTCACCAGGCTTGAACACAGTGCTCGAGGTGCTGCCTGAGCAGAGCACTCCCAGGACGCACCTGTTCACTTGTACCTCGGTCACCAGGCTTGAACACGGTGCTCGAGGTGCTGCCTGAGCAGAGCACTCCCAGCACGCGCCTGTTCACTTGTACCTCGGTCACCAGGCTTGAACACAGTGCTCGAGGTGCTGCCTGAGCAGAGCACTTCCAGGACACGCCTGTTCACTTGTACCTCGGTCACCAGGCTTGAACACAGTGCTCGAGGTGCTGCCTGAGCAGAGCACTCCCAGCACGCGCCTGTTCACTTGTACCTCGGTCACCAGGCTTGAACACAGTGCTCGAGGTGCTGCCTGAGCAGAGCACTCCCAGGACACGCCTGTTCACTTGTACCTCGGTCACCAGGCTTGAACACAGTGCTCGAGGTGCTGCCTGAGCAGAGCACTATACAGCTTGAGCACAACGCCTCATCCTACACTCTAACGAAAGACTTGTATTTCTATAGCGCCTTTCACGACCGCAGGACGTCCCAAAGTGCTTTACAGCCAATGAAGTACTTTTTGAAGTGTAGTCACTGTTGTAATGTAAGAAATGCAGCAGCCAATTTGCGCACAGCAAGCTCCCACAAACAGCAATGTGATAATGACCAGATAATCTGTTTTAGTGATGTTGATTGAGGGATAAATATTGGCCTGGGCACTGGGGAGAACTCTCCTGCTCTTCTTCGAAATAGTGCCATGGGATCTTTTAAATTCAACCGAGCGCAGACGGGGCCTCGGTTTAACGTCTCATTCGAAAGACGGAACCTCCGACAGTGCAGCCCTCCCTCAGCACTACACTGGAGTAACTGGCTGTAGTAACTAGTGGTGATAACTGAGTGGTAACCAGCAACAGTAACCATAACTGACAATGGTAACCACCAACAGGAAGTAGTACTGGTAACTGACAGTGGTAAACAGCAACAGTAACTCGCAGTGGTACCATATTGTTCTAAATAGAGGTTGTGTGCAATTAGATGGGGCTTAGGGCAGGACTGCCAGCCTCAGCCCAGGACAGGACAGGACAGAGTGTGCATGGAGCCATCAGGTCAGATACTTTAAGCAGAGGTTTGTGTGCGGGATGCTGCTCATTTCTCCATAAAGTCTACACAGATGTGAAAATAACTTCCTCGGTGGGTTTGGGCAGTTTCATTGGGAACAAAATAATCTGAGAGAATTCCTCAAATCCAACTCTCTTTCCAGTAAACAGTGTGCGCTCATTACAGCGGTTTCCATGGAGATGACAGCCGTAAGAGGCACATGGGTCCCAGATCAGCACGAGCAGGTCTCTGGGAGACAGTCAGCCCATTAATAATATTCCTGAAAGTGCAATTAGACAGTGAGACTTGCCATGAGCCGGATTCCAGGTGGTCTCTACAGATAGATGGTCTCCCGCTGCAGATTAAAATTAGAAGCTGCCATTTAGGAGGAGGAATCGGTCGAGTTTCAGAAATGTTAATACTGTATAACAAATCATGATCCCTTCTCAAGAGTAATTAAAAATTATTTGAATTTTAATAGTCTCTGTTACTGCCTGTGATTACATACTCTTCATTGAACTGCTCTTAAGCCCCTTCTGTGTTGTCACGGTGACAGAGAGTACATCATGTGTGCCCCTGTAGGACACACTGGCTGGGAAGGTAGTGGGTCACAGCAATGTGCCGCTATAGTCTCCTTCACTCTTTCAAGATGGAACAGGTCCACAGGTCCCAACATCTTAGTTACAGCTCTCTTTGTATAAAGGAGAGTTTTAGTTTTTCCATAATCCTGCCTTCACTGTTTTAACTACGCGAGATAGAATCCTAACACACGAAGGAGACCATTCGGCCCATCGTGCCTGTGCTGGCTCTTTGAAAGAGCTCTCCAATTAGTCACATTCACCTGCTCTTTCTCCACAGCACGGCAAATTTTTCCTTTTCAACGATAAATCCAATCCCCTATTGAAAGTTACTATTGAATCTGCTTCCATCAACCTTTCAGGCAGCACATTCCCGATCACAACAGCTCGCTGGGTAAAGAATTCTCATCTCCCCCTAGTTCTTTTGCCAATTCTCTTAATTGTGTGTCCTCTGGTTGCTGACCCACCCATCAGTGGAAACAGTTTCTCCTTATTTACGCTATCACAACCCCTCATCATTTTGAACAACTTTATTAAATCTCCCCTCAATCTTCTCTACTCTAAGGAGAACAATCCCAGCTTCTCCAGTCTCTCCACATAACTGAAGTCCCTCACCCCTGGACCATTCTAGTAAAGCTCCTCTGCACCCTCTCCAAGGCCTCGACATCCAGCGGAGGTCTAACCAGTGATTTATAAAAGTTTAGCAGAACGTCCTTGCTCCTTTTCCTCCTCTATTTATAAAGCCCAGGATCCTGTATGCTTTAAAAAAAAAAACAGCCTTATCGTCTTGTCCTGCCACCTTCAAAAGAACAACATTAGCAACTTTACCAGCACAACTATTAATGGATAGGGAGCCAAGGCGGGAAAATGGAGTTGAGATATAGATCAGCCCTGATCTAACTGAATGGTAGAACAGGCTTGAGGGACTGAATATCCTACTCCGATGATGTCGGGACATGCTCAGTTAACTTTAGTCACTGAAGCCTTGCTGCAATATAAAAAATAAATATGTGTAAACATTGGTGATAAGGGGCATTGTACCAGGTGGTGCAGTGGTTCCCTTTTCCTCTGGGATCTAGCAGAAGGACCCGTGGGAGAAGAGGGCAACTCTTTCCCAACTGGGAAGAACCCAAGGAAAATGGATTTGAGGCAGTTTCAATTCAGGGACTAATGGGCAAGGCTGCCTACATTTCTGCAATAAATTGGCAATCTGACTTAGAGGCCACAGGATGGCGGGTCAGGCAAGTGGAAAATTACCAAACTAGTACAGGCAGGGCGTGTTCTTCTTAGACTGAGATTCAGCAATTGGGGCAGAGGAGAGGGAGCTTCACTCTGTAGCTTGCCGAGAGTGCTCAGTGCTTACACATGATGGGAAAAGTGGGAGCCCGCTCTATATGGCGGCACCCAGGTAACTCAATGTGATCAAGACACGAGTGCTGAGGATGCAACTCCGGAACTGCATCTCAGAAGAAAATTACAAACTAAAAGACAGAGAAAAAGGCCGAGTGAGAGAGAAACTAACAGGCATCAGAGGGCTGGGATGTGAAGGAAAAACAGCCGATTTTCCACCAAAAATTGGAATTAAACATTAACGAAGATCGCTTAGTCTGATCTGGGAATGGTGGTCAGGCAGATATTCTTCACAAGAGCTTCCCCGTGCGGTCACAGACCCGGCCCCCCCTCCCCCCACAGCCCCCCCCCCCCACCCCACACCACCCAGCCACCCAGCCCCCTCCCACCCCACACCCCCACCCGCCCCCGACACCCCCCCTCAGCCCCCAGTCCCCCTCTCCCCACACCCACCCCACAGCCCCTCCCTCTCCCACACCCCTCCACAGCCCCGTCCTCCCCACCCCCCACAGCCGCCCCTCCCCCCCTCGCCCCGGCTCCTCCACAGGCACCCCTCCCCCACACCCCGGCCTCCCTACACCCCACAGCTTCCCCTCCCTCACACCCCCCAAGCCCCGGCCCCCCTCCCCCCCCCCTCCACAGCCCCGGCCTCCCTACCCCCACAGCTCCCCTCCCCCCACAGCCCCGGCCTCCCCTCCCCCCACAGCCCCGGCTGTCCTCTCCCCACCGCACCCTCTCCCCACAGCCCCGCCCCCCCCCCCACACTGCCCCGGGCCCCCTCCCCCTCTCCCTCCCCCCCACAGCCCCGGCCCCCCTCCCCCTCTCCCTCCCCCCCACAGCCCCGGCCCCTCTCCCCCTCAGCCCCGGCCCCCAGCCCCCCTCCCCGGCCCCCCCTCCCCCCAGCCCCGGCCCCCTCCCCGGCCCCCCCGCCCCCCCTCCCCCAGCCCCGGCCCCCCCTCCCCCCCACAGCCCCGGCCCCCCTCCCCCTCCCTCCCCCCCACAGCCCCGGCCCCCCCCCCTTTCCCCCGGCCCCCTCACAGCCCCGGCCCCCCTCCCCCCACAGCCCCGGCCCCCCTCCCCCCACAGCCCCAGCCCCCCTCCCTCCCCCCCAGCACCAGCCCCCCTCCCTCCCCCCCCACAGCACCAGCCCCCCTCCCCCCACAGCCCCGGCGCTCCTCCCTCTCCCTCCCCCCCCACAGCCCCCGGCCCCCCTCCCTCCCCCCCACAGCACCGGCCCTCCTCCTTCCTCCCCACAGCCCGGCCCCCTCCCCCCAAGCCGCTCCTCTCCCCCACAGCCCCGGCCCCCCTCTCCCCCCACAGCCCCGGCCCCCCCTCCCCCCCCCACAGCCCCGGCCCCCCTCCCCCCCCCACAGCCCCGGCCCCCTCCCCCCCCACAGCCCCGGCCCCCTCCCCCCCCCACAGCCCCGGCCCCCCTCCCCCCCCCACAGCCCCGGCCCCCCTCCCCCCCCCACAGCCCCGGCCCCCCTCCCCCCCCCACAGCCCCGGCCCCCCTCCCCCCCCCCACAGCCCCGGCCCCCTCCCCCCCCACAGCCCCGGCCCTCCTCCCCCCCCACAGCCCCGGCCCCTCCCCCCCAACAGCCCCGGCCCCCCTCCCCCCACAGCCCCGGCCCCCCTCCCCCCACAGCCCCGGCCCTCCTCCCCCTCCCTCCCCCCCACCCACAGCCCCGGCCCCCCTCCCCCCACAGCCCCGGCCCTCCTCCCCCCTCCCTCCCCCCCACAGCCCCGGCCCCCCTCCCCCTCCCTCCCCTCACAGCCCCGGCCCCCCCCAGATGGCCTGTGCCCATCCTCTAACCATGCTGAGTCTTTAATACACATCTGACTGTATCGGAGTAAATGCTCCGATTGTTACCTCATTTCCTGACCCTGGGAGAAAGTTCTTCACCGTGATCACTCGGCCTGGTGCGGGGAACGGAGCCTCCATGACGCTGCGCATGAAAGGATAGACGAGGGCCGGCGAAATCTCCCTTCTTTTTTCCACTTCATCCAGAATCTGGGGCAGGTACACAGAAAGAAACACACGTGATGGTGACCAGTGATGAGGATATCTCCAGGTGAAGACACAGTGTTTTAATAGGGGGGCATTGGACAAGGCCGATAATGCAAAATCCCACCAATGATGTAGTACCAGAGAGAAGATCACATCACGAGGAAAGCAATTCGGGCCACCTTCCATCATTCATCCCGAACAATCCTACACTTCCCACATTAAAACTTCTTAACAGTGCAACCCTTGGGTGCTATAGCACGATGGGTTACTAGGGCAATAATGGGTGATGAGGGGCAGATATCAGGGTTGGAAAAACAGACAATGTTCTGGCATGGAAGGCAGAGCAGCTAATCTTGACAACATGTTTATATCGGGACGGGGGCAATTAAATCAATAGCTGATGTCACTGGACAGCAACCGAGAAAATAGGAGATAAACCCGACAGGAGAGCACCGTGCTGGTCCGTGAATCACTCCACATTCGGCACTGGTCTCAGCCTGGGCCACCGGCCATTCGCCTCTAGTGATAGCCTGCAATGGGGTCGGGATCAGTTTTTAGATTCCGGTGCAAGGATACTTGCAGCTGCTCCTGATTGAGGGTCAATCTTTGGACCCAATGACCCAAAGTAATTTTCAACTCAAATCACTTGTGTGATCAGTTAAACTAAATTACATTGCTGGCTGGTCATCACCCTGGCCCCTCGTCCCAAACACAAGAGAAGCTGCCAAAGGAAATACTCGGAAACTCCTTAAAATACAGCAGGGGCCAGGCCAGAAACAACAGCCTGAGGTAACACTCAGCCTCACGGCGGCTTCCTGCATGCTTCCTACTTTAGCACTTCCGAGTTTTGTTTGGCCAGGAATTGTTGCGGATTTTTATCTGCCGAATTGAGACTCAGGGCAATACATCCGGGACCTCAATGGGGCCGCTGAGATTTTCTCCCAAGCGAGCGGGGCTGTGATCAGGAAGCGGAGATGAAGCTATTTAAAGCATTGGCATTGCTTGCCTCCACACACACAGAGACAGAGACAGAGCGGCCGCCAGATTTAATTAGTTCTCCACACATCTCGACATCAGGGGTTTGTAGTGAGTTAAAAATGGTGCCGAGGATTAATAAACTTAATGTAACCCTAAAGCAGGGAGCAAACGTGTGAAACAAAGGGCAAGATAATAGCAGTGTTTAAATTAATGGAAAGATGGGACAGGGGAGATAGAAGCAGACAGTTTTCAGTAATTGAGGGGTCAAGAATGAGGAGCCATTGATACAAGCTTAAATGTAATTGATTTAGAACAGAGTTCAGGAGAAACCTCTTTACAGGGAGTGGTGAGGCTGTGGAATTCACTCCCGGGGTTAGTGCTTGAGGCAGAAACGATGTCAACATTCCAGATTACATGAGATAGGTGATGAAGGAAAAGGGCTTGAAGGGATATCGGAACAGGGTGGGTAAATGTGATTAGAATTATTTGCTCGTGTCGAGGGTAAATGCCAACACAGACTGGTTGGGCCGAATGGCCGGTTTCCGTGTTGCAACTTCCGTGTAAGGTCTTGCACTGGGTTCATTTCCAAGTTTTGTGCAACAAATATTAGCAGTTTGGTTTCTCACTGCCTTTACCAGGCATGAAGCAACATCAAGTTTAAAGCAAGGTGCTTCCCAATGGAAATGCCGTCCCATGACCTGCCGGCCACCTCTGTGCAGGTCGTGGGTCAAAGGTCCTGTATTACAGCAGGAATGAGCTGGTAATAGGAGGGCTTGTGGGCACAATTCACCACACACAGTGAATTCCTCATCTGGGCAATCTCCAGAAGGAGCACCGCTGCCTGTACCCCCTTCCCCGGCGACGGGAGGGGGGTGCGTGACGAGGGGGTGGGGGTGGTGCGGAGAGTTTCAGATTTGCTCTTACCTTTGAGAAGAGGTTGAAGCAGCCTAGCCGACTGACAATACAATAAACCTCTGGCAGCCTTTTACCTTTCCCATTCGGCTAAAAGCAACACAAGAAATAAAGGAGATTAAAGGGATTCAGCCAAAAAGGGTTTGGTAGCATCATAATTAGAAGTACTGTTTGGAACATAGCTCTGTGCCACAAGGTGGCAATCTACCATCCCCCCCCCCCCCCACAGTGGGTGGCCCAGTCCGCCACCCCGCCCCCCCCACAGTGAGTGGTACAGTCCGCCACCCCCCCACCACAAGTGGGTGGCTCAGTCCGCCATCCCCCTACATGGAGTGGTTCACTCCACATGGCAAGTGCCTCAGTCTGTACATTGCAGGCTGCTTTAGTTACAATACCTTTTCAGTACAGTGTAATTTTACATCTGGAGCCCTGGGTACACATTTCCAGCATTGACCCAGCACAACTGCCTCTGCTCGCACCAGGTCAGAGCTTTGCCATCTGCAGCAAGGGCTCCTGCAGCCAACTTACAACATTGCAAGGGCAGTGCCAGTGGTTGCACCTTGCCAGGCATGGTGCAGAGCCGTCCAATGGGGAGAGTATCCTCCAAACGGGGCAGCCCTCCCTACACCTCATGCTGCCACACATCCACTTCGCCAGCGGTCAAACTGGTGACCTGGGCACTGCCATTTGCTCCCAGACTCCGTTTCATGGGCTTTGGTTCCCATCCAGCACACCCCTTCCCCTTCCCATGCAGACTTTGCAAAGGCTGAAAACTTGTCTTAAGTATTTTTAAGCCCTTTAAACAAAAAAAGGTCTCAAAAGAGCCAACATTTTTTTTAAAATCTGCATATGCGGACACTTATCGTTAAGACGCTGCATCCCTTTATTTTTCTCCAGGCCCTTTCACCTCCCTCTATGTGCAAGGCTGGAGGTGGGGACGATTGAAATGATAGAGGAGCTGGCCTGGGTGTATTCAGTGAGACCAGCTCGAACAGAGCTCCCTGCAACTTTTTAAGCTGGGGCCTTGGGTACACCAGACATTACCTGAATCAGCCGGTATATATTTTGTACAAATCTCCCATGTTGTTCGCATTTACACCGGTCACACCTCACGGGAATGGGACAAAGGACTCACCAAGAGCTTCCGGCAGTATCCAAACCTCCTGCTTCCATCCTCACCAGTTAGAACGAAGGAAAAGGTTTCACTGTTGACAATGAACAATGATCTGAACAATGATTTGATAACAACCACTGAGTTTATCGTTAAGAGAGCATCCCACAGCAAACTGATATACAGACATGACGACTCACTATCAGTGTCTACACGTACCATCACTGGCAGAGGAAGAGCCCATTATCAGCGACATCACTTGCTTTAAAATCAGCTGATTCAAACACTCCAGGGAATCGCCCTTCAGTCACCATGGCTCCCTGGAGTGTAACATTAGAATCGGTGGATTTTCGGTGGTTGTGCACTGCTGATATCCAAATGAGACGAGCATTGGGCCCATCCGTCTCCGATATAAGCCCACGATTCCCCCCCCCCCCCCCCCAATCATATTGTCTAACTGCCCCTTCAAGCAGTCCACAAGTTTTGCCTCTACTCCCCTACCCAGAGACCACTGAAGGAATTGTTCACACAGGGTGAACAATTCCACCTTCCCAAGGGCAATTAGGGATGGGCAATAAATGCTGGCCTTGCCAAGGATGCCCACATCCCGTGATTGAATAAAAAAAACACGCGCTTCCTGATGTCAGTCCTTTCCCACTTTATACCTGTGTCCCCTTGTCCTGCACTCATGGCTTAACAGGATCAGCCTTTCTTGTGTCTCAGATACCCGTTTAAGGCCCCCTCTCATCAGGGTCCAGTGGGCCTTCAGGTGAAAACAGTCCCTAATTTGGTATTAATTAGCAATCTCACTTAAAGAAGCCATGGGCTGCTTGGTGTGAGAAATAGATGTGTCACACAGATGGCAGTAGGGGACACTCTTCTGAGCTTGAGGCTGGGGCATGCTGTTGGGGCAGGGTAGAGGGAGCTTCACTGAATCGAGCTCTGCTATCCTTGACCAGGGAGTGCACGATGTTGAAATGGGAAGAGCTCCATTCCCCAGCACTGAAACCCCTCGCTCTGCGGAGTACAAATACAATCGTTGGTTCATGTACAGTCCAGTGACTGCCACGTATGACTCTGAATGAACTCGCACCCACCTCCTGTCTGGTCAGGCAGATTGCTTTTTCAGGTCCTCATTTACATCCAATTCATTACTAACAGCCTGTACAGAGCAGAGACCCCAAGATGTTCTCTTTTTCCCAGTGCTCCACAGGGCACTCCTAGGTTTGAGACAAGGTCCAAACAGAGAAAAGGCCCCTTCTAACAATTCACCCATCATTAGAGAGTCATCAACCCACAGCTTTAAGTCCCACTTCAAAGATGAGCACATAATCTAGGCAGACACTCCCACTGCACTACTGAGGGAGCGCTGCACTGTCAGAGGTGCCATATTTTGGATGAGACGTTAAACCGAGGCCCGGTCTGTTCTCTCAGGTGGATGTAAAAGATCCCATGGCACTATTCTGAAGAAGAGCAGGGGAGTTCCTTCCCCGGTGTCCTGGGGCCAATATTTATCCCTCAACCAACATCACTAAAACTGATTATCTGGCCATTATCACGTTGCTGTTTGTGGGATCTTGTTGTGCACATATTGGCTGCCGCGTTTCCTACATTACAACACTTCAAAAAGTACTTCATTTGCTGTAAAGCGTTTTGGGTCGCCCAGAGGTCATGAAAGGCGCAAGTCTTTATTTTTCTTTCTTTTGCCTGGAATTTCCTGGGAGCTGCTCCCGGTCCACTGTCGTATCTGCGCCAGAAACCCAGTCTATGCCCATATATGGGGCTTCCGCCACACTTAAAGTCAAGTTACGGCGGCGGAGCAGGAGCAGCTCCAAAGAAAATTCCGGCCTATTAATCTCCTGAAGTAAAATTTACAAAATGGTAAAAAGTTTTTGGAGATTATTTCAACCGCTTTTACACGGCAGGTGGCAAAGATTTCATTCCCAACAAACACCGCACGTGTTACGAGAACCGGTACCTCATCAATTGGGAAACCGCAACCCATTCGCTGACATCAGGAAAGCAGAATTGTGGGATAGCTTTCAGTCTTTCCTCAGCGTCACGGGCCTGCCTTGTGGACTTCTCCAGCTGCACCAGAACATACGAACAAGCCTCTCATGAGTAACCATGGACTATTACAGCAAATATACCCAGCTCAGAAGTTCTTTTTGTTTCCCCTCTGACAATTTTCTCCCCCGTTCGAGCCATTGGCTTCAAGGTGACGCTTAGTTCCATGGGCATCAGTTGTCCTCTGGTACCACACCTGAGTGGCCATTCGTCACGCAAGAGCTTAGGCCGGCTTTTCATCACCAGGGCAAAGAGCCAGATCAAGATCTGTGAAAAATTCCTATGTTGCCATCACAGCCAATGTTCTGGTCACACCAAACATGGAGCACGGTGTTCCGTTTCGGTCACCTCGCCCCACAAATGACAGACACGCATTTGAGCCTGCGAGCGAAGGATGTGGGTTTGCACCCGATTCCCGGCAACAGTTTCCCATTTCCAGCACGCTACCAAAGAAAGGGAGTGAAAGGAGCCGGCCAACATGCTCCTGCAGACACACTGGCTTCTTACAGTGGGACAGAGGAGGGTGGGAGGGAAGAAACGGTCAGATTCCGAGTTCTGTTTCACTCAATGGTCTTTCACTGTGCCTTTAATGTATTTATAATTGAACCAGAGCTACATATTATAGCACGATGTAGAACTCCACGAATCACTCATCCAAGATCCAGTTAAAGGGCCGGTTGTTAAAGTGATGTTGCTTCTTCAGTCTTGGATGGACAATTCTTCTGGCATAATTTGGATCTTTACATTATCTGTTGGACTGAGTTCTGTTACAATTTGGGCTCTCATGCAAGGTGCTCACAGCAACAAGGCAGGCTATGTTGGACAGTGTATGAACTTATACACCTCACGCATGAATTGAATAGGTTGGTGCGCCGTGGGAGTAACAATAACCTTTTATCGCGTTACATACGAAAAATAAATTGGGATATTCATTGTATTCTCTCGATCACTCCAATAGACAGTAAAGCAACATGCTACACACTATATTTCAGGCTAAACTCAAAAGCATATATAGTGAGATATATATTTACACAGAAACAAATAACTAGTACAAGAGTAATACATGAATGTAACGGAGTAATTGTTAATCCTACAGCTCTTTAACCTGCTCACTCCATGCATGGGAGATACAAGTTTCAGCTCATAGATGGCATGGGTCTGCTTTGTTGCTGTATGCATGAAGAGTGTTGGGAGAAAGCCTGAATTGTAACAGACCTCACGGTTCAACAGATGGTAAAAAGATTCTAACATATCAGAAGAATAGTCGATCAAGGACTGAAGGAATAATATTAATTTTAACTCCCTACCACATGGAGTAGTTGAGGTGATTAGCATAGACGCATTTAAGGGGAAGATAGATAAGTACATGAGGGAGAAAGGAATAGAAGGGTATGCTGAAAGGGCGAGATGAAGTAAACAGAGTGGGAGGTGGCGCGTGTTGAGCACAAACACTGAATGGCCTGTTTCTGTGTTGTAAATCCTATGTAATAAAAAAAATGTAAGATATCATTTTAAAGCTCCTTTCACTTTTATTTCTTCCTATTTCTTCATAATCTGCTCTGTGGATCTTGTATAGGGAAGCTGTTGTAAACTGGAGGTTAAGGCACATTCTTGGTGCAGTGTATTGGAGGCTGGTAATTACTGAGCTGTTGTTGATACCTTTGAAGAATAGCAAGGGCAGTGGGAATCTCACCGTTACACTTTAAAAGGTGAGGGGCCAAGGCCTGTGACGCAGGACAACCAAGGAGGTAAGTCAGGAACTAGCGATTAGATGACCTGAAGCTTGGGTTGTAAAAGCCTGTAGACCAGGAGGAAGGGAAGACTGAGGATGGTAAAGGGTTTCTGAGGACTGGGAAAGAATGAGTGACGAGTTGGAGACAGCAGTAATTCAAACCAGTGAGGATGTAGGGAGGAGGTGGAGTGTGTCGGAAGGCAAAAGAGAGAACCAAGAATGGTTGAAATGCAGGAGGTGGTTCAAAGCTAGAGGCGCAAGAGGGATCGATCACCTGTCAGGTAACAGCAGTGGGAGTAATTAATGCCTGTAACCGCACTGGCCCTCCCAAAATACCAGAGAGCGCCGACCTCAGTGAATGGGAACAGTGTGCCAGTCCAGTGTGGCACTGACCCTCGGTGAATGGGAACAGTGTCCCAGTCCTGTGTGGCACTGACCCTCGGAGAATGGGAACAGTGTCCCAGTCCTGTGTGGCACTGAGCTCGGTGAATGGGAACAGTGTGCCAGTCCAGTGTGGTACTGAGCTCAGTGAATGGGAACAGTGTCCCAGTCCAGTGTGGCACTGAGCTCGGTGAATGGGAACAGTGTCCCAGTCCAGTGTGGTACTGAGCTCGGTGAATGGGAACAGTGTGTCAGTCCAGTGTGGTACTGAGCTCGGTGAATGGGAACAGTGAGCCAGTCCAGTGTGGTACTGAGCTCGGTGAATGGGAACAGTGTCCCAGTCCAGTGTGGTACTGAGCTCGGTGAATGGGAACAGTGTGCCAGTCCAGTGTGGCACTGAGCTCGGTGAATGGGAACAGTGAGCCAGTCCAGTGTGGTACTGAGCTCAGTGAATGGGAACAGTGTGCCAGTCCAGTGTGGTACTGAGCTCGGTGAATGGGAACAGTGTCCCAGTCCAGTGTGGCACTGAGCTCGGTGAATGGGAACAGTGAGCCAGTCCAGTGTGGTACTGAGCTCGGTGAATGGGAACAGTGTCCCAGTCCAGTGTGGCACTGAGCTCGGTGAATGGGAACAGTGTCCCAGTCCAGTGTGGTACTGAGCACGGTGAATGGGAACAGTGAGCCAGTCCAGTGTGGTACTGAGCTCGGTGAATGGGAACAGTGAGCCAGTCCAGTGTGGTACTGAGCTCGGTGAATGGGAACAGTGTCCCAGTCCAGTGTGGCACTGAGCTCGGTGAATGGGAACAGTGTCCCAGTCCAGTGTGGCACTGAGCTCGGTGAATGGGAACAGTGTCCCAGTCCAGTGTGGTACGGAGCTCGGTGAATGGGAACAGTGTCCCAGTCCAGTGTGGTACTGAGCTCGGTGAATGGGAACAGTGTCCCAGTCCAGTGTGGTACTGAGCTCGGTGAATGGGAACAGTGTCCCAGTCCAGTGTGGCACTGAGCTCGGTGAATGGGAACAGTGAGCCAGTCCAGTGTGGTACTGAGCTCAGTGAATGGGAACAGTGTCCCAGTCCAGTGTGGTACTGAGCTCGGTGAATGGGAACAGTGTGTCAGTCCAGTGTGGCACTGAGCTCGGTGAATGGGAACAGTGAGCCAGTCCAGTGTGGCACTGAGCTCGGTGAATGGGAACAGTGAGCCAGTCCAGTGTGGTACTGAGCTCGGTGAATGGGAACAGTGTGTCAGTCCAGTGTGGTACTGAGCTCGGTGAATGGGAACAGTGTGTCAGTCCAGTGTGGCACTGAGCTCGGTGAATGGGAACAGTGAGCCAGTCCAGTGTGGTACTGAGCTTGGTGAATGGGAACAGTGTCCCAGTCCAGTGTGGCACTGAGCTCGGTGAATGGGAACAGTGTCCCAGTCCAGTGTGGCACTGAGCTCGGTGAATGGGAACAGTGTCCCAGTCCAGTGTGGTACTGAGCTCGGTGAATGGGAACAGTGTCCCAGTCCAGTGTGGCACTGAGCTCGGTGAATGGGAACAGTGTCCCAGTCCAGTGTGGCACTGAGCTCGGTGAATGGGAACAGTGTGTCAGTCCAGTGTGGTACTGAGCTCGGTGAATGGGAAGTGTCCCAGTCCAGTGTGGCACTGACCCTCAGTGAAAGGGAACAGAGGAAATCTTCACAAATGTTTCTGATGTTGTTACATCGCGAGACCACAGGAATTTTCACACCTCAGTGTTGATGGCAGAAAGACATGTCCGATCGGTGTCGGGTTTGCACATACTTTCACACGCACAGCGCTGCCAGCCTCACCTTACTAGGAAACTGCTGTGTGACCTGAGGTTCGTAGGTGTTCACGGGAGCTTTCTTCCGAAGTGATACCACCACAAAGTATTCAAAAAGCTTCTGTTCCTGTAACTCGATTAAATCTCGCTCAAGGGTTTGATAGCGAGTGTTTCTTTTCAATGTGGAGTGCACATATACCAAGCGCTGACTGTGAGCTGTAAACAACAAGGACAGAAAGGTTAGTTTAACCAGGAGAACTACTGCACAGATATAAAACAGGATAACGTACAGCCGGAGAGAGTCCGGTACAGGATAACAGGCAGGCCGAGTGTGTCCGGTACAGGATAACGGGCAGGCCGAGAGAGTCCGGTACAGGATAACGGGCAGGCCGAGAGAGTCCGGTACAGGATAACGGACAGGCCGAGAGAGTCCGGTACAGGATAACGGACAGGCCGAGAGAGTCCGGTACAGGATAACGGGCAGGCCGAGAGTGTCCGGTACAGGATAACGGGCAGGCCGAGAGAGTCCGGTACAGGATAACGGACAGGCTGAGAGAGTCCGGTACAGGATAACGGGCAGGCCGAGAGAGTCCGGTACAGGATAACGGGCAGGCCGAGTGTGTCCGGTACAGGATAACGGACAGGCCGAGAGAGTCCGGTACAGGATAACGGGCAGGCCGAGAGAGTCCGGTACAGGATAACGGGCAGGCCGAGAGAGTCCGGTACAGGATAACGGGCAGGCCGAGAGAGTCCGGTACAGGATAACGGGCAGGCCGAGAGAGTCCGGTACAGGATAACGGGCAGGCCGAGAGAGTCCGGTACAGGATAACGGGCAGGCCGAGAGAGTCCGGTACAGGATAACGGGCAGGCCGAGAGAGTCCGGTACAGGATAACGGGCAGGCCGAGAGTGTCCGGTACAGGATGGACGGGCAGGCCGAGAGAGTCCGGTACAGGATAACGGGCAGGCCGAGAGAGTCCGGTACAGGATGAGGGGCAGGCCGAGAGTGTCCGGTACAGGATGGAGGGGCAGGCCGAGAGAGTCCGGTACAGGATAACGGGCAGGCCGAGAGAGTCCGGTACAGGATGAGGGGCAGGCCGAGAGAGTCCGGTACAGGATAACGGGCAGGCCGAGAGAGTCAGTACAGGATGAGGGGCAGGCCGAGAGTGTCCGGTACAGGATGAGGGGCAGGCCGAGAGAGTCCGGTACAGGATGGAGGGGCAGGCCGAGAGAGTCCGGTACAGGATGGAGGGGCAGGCCGAGAGAGTCCGGTACAGGGTGAGCGGCAGGCCGAGAGAGTCCGGTACAGGATAACGGGCAGGCCGAGAGAGTCCGGTACAGGATGGAGGGGCAGGCCGAGAGAGTCCGGTACAGGATAACGGGCAGGCCGAGAGAGTCCGGTACAGGATAACGGGCAGGCCGAGAGAGTCCGGTACAGGATGGAGGGGCAGGCCGAGAGAGCCCGGTACAGGGTGAGCGGCAGGCCGAGAGAGTCCGGTACAGGATAACGGGCAGGCCGAGAGAGTCCGGTACAGGATGGAGGTGCAGGCCGAGAGAGTCCGGTACAGGATAACGGGCAGGCCGAGAGAGTCCGGTACAGGATAACGGGCAGGCCGAGAGAGTCCGGTACAGGATGGAGGGGCAGGCCGAGAGAGTCCGGTACAGGGTGAGCGGCAGGCCGAGAGAGTCCGGTACAGGATAACGGGCAGGCCGAGAGTGTCCGGTACAGGATAACGGGCAGGCCGAGAGAGTCCGGTACAGGATAACGGGCAGGCCGAGAGAGTCCGGTACAGGATAACGGGCAGGCCGAGAGAGTCCGGTACAGGATAACGGGCAGGCCGAGAGAGTCCGGTACAGGATAACGGGCAGGCCGAGAGAGTCCGGTACAGGATAACGGGCAGGCCGAGAGAGTCCGGTACAGGATAACGGGCAGGCCGAGAGAGTCCGGTACAGGATAACGGGCAGGCCGAGAGAGTCCGGTACAGGATAACGGGCAGGCCGAGAGAGTCCGGTACAGGATAACGGGAAGGCCGAGAGTGTCCGGTACAGGATAACGGGCAGGCCGAGAGAGTCCGGTACAGGATAACGGGCAGGCCGAGAGAGTCCGGTACAGGATGGAGGGGCAGGCCGAGTGAGTCCGGTACAGGATAACGGGCAGGCCGAGAGTGTCCGGTACAGGATGGAGGGGCAGGCCGAGAGAGTCAGTACAGGATGAGGGGCAGGCCGAGAGTGTCCGGTACAGGATGAGGGGCAGGCCGAGAGAGTCCGGTACAGGATAACGGGCAGGCCGAGAGAGTCCGGTACAGGATAACGGGCAGGCCGAGAGAGTCCGGTACAGGATAACGGGCAGGCCGAGAGAGTCCGGTACAGGATAACGGGCAGGCCGAGAGAGTCCGGTACAGGATAACGGGCAGGCCGAGAGAGTCCGGTACAGGATAACGGGCAGGCCGAGAGAGTCCGGTACAGGATGACGGGCAGGCCGAGAGAGTCCGGTACAGGATGGAGGGGCAGGCCGAGAGTGTCCGGTACAGGATGGAGGGGCAGGCCGAGAGAGTCCGGTACAGGATGAGGGGCAGGCCGAGAGAGTCCGGTACAGGATGGAGGGGCAGGCCGAGAGAGTCCGGTACAGGATAACGGGCAGGCTGAGAGAGTCCGGTACAGGATAACGGGCAGGCCGAGAGAGTCCGGTACAGGATGAGGGGCAGGCCGAGAGAGTCCGGTACAGGATAACGGGCAGGCCGAGAGAGTCCGGTACAGGATGAGGGGCAGGCCGAGAGAGTCCGGTACAGGATAACGGGCAGGCCGAGAGAGTCCGGTACAGGGTGAGGGGCAGGCCGAGAGAGTCCGGTACAGGATGAGGGGCAGGCCGAGAGAGTCCGGTACAGGATGAGGGGCAGGCCGAGAGAGTCCGGTACAGGATGAGGGGCAGGCCGAGAGAGTCCGGTACAGGATGAGAGGCAGTACTGGCGAGGTTGAGGTACTGGGTTAACATGCAGCTGGATTGGTGACGACTCGGGGAATGTGCAGGCTGGCAGGTACAGGGTAACATGTCAGTTGGAGGGAGTCACATGCAGCATAATATCAGCGGATGGACAGAATGTCATAAACCACAAGCTGTAACACAAGCCAGCCAGTGTTGCTGTATCACCATCACTAGCAACCTGACTGTACTGTGCTAGTGAGACCAAGTGAAAGTTAGTGTACCGCACAGTATGTTGCAGAGAAACACCACACACAATATATTTGTATATTTGGTCTGCAGACTGATAAGTCAACTGTTAGAATAGTTACAGAATGAAACAAACAAGTTTAATATACGCACGGCTTACTGTACTTCAGTAGCTAATAATCACATGAAACGGAGACTCGTCACAGCAACCAATCCCCTCAACTGTCACAGAATGTCCATGGGTTCTCAGACACAGTTACTGGGTTAGCAGTTCCGTCACAGCTCCCGCCCTCAGTGCCACATATGCCAGGGCCAATAGCATAGTCCCAGTGCCTTGGCAACCGGAGAGCTGCTGTTTGGGCCCTGGGTGTGCCTGCAGTGCGAAGAGCTGACCTTGCACCACAATGAGAGATTGGCATAAGATTTCAGCACCCCTGGTGCACAATTCATGAAACAAAGGGGCACATTATCTGGCAGCAGCAGCGTTTAAAGGGCTGCCGCCGATCAACTGGGTAGAAATAGCTACAAGACAAAGATGGCAAATGGCACGCTTCCAGAATGCAGCTTTGAACATCCTGCTGTAGAGAAGTGCGGGACCGCAACGCTGTCCTTTTTGGAGCAGGAGGGACTCTTCCCCCTCTGAACAGCAGTGCGAGAGAAGCGTGGATGGAAGTAGCAGGAAGTGTCCCACCCGTGACCAGAACCGGGGAGTAGGTGAGGAATTGCTAGTCTCCGGAGGTGAGTGTGCTCACAATTTGCTTCAATTTTACAACGTTTCCTAACAATGCATCTCAACAATACTTCAGTGCAAGTATCACAGAGGAACAATTAGCCAGCACTCTGGCAACTGTTCACCTACCTCACAAATGCATAGGTATTCCCATGTTTTAAAGGGCCAACTCGGAATTGCTGTCACGTTAGTGCATTTGCTGTGAGCCATTAATTGTGGCAAGGAACAAACATCAAGCACACCGGCCGCACAAAGTTGGATGTCCGCCGACTCACAAAAGGGCCCCGATTTTAACTCCAGGTGGATTCCCCGCTCAGGCCCAAGTTAAAATTATAGTTGGGTCTTAATGATGTTATCGGGCCTCAACGTGCTTATGTAAAGAAGGACCCTGTTGTCTCCGGGTGCGTGTCCTTGCTGGCTGCCTTTGGAGAGCAGGTTAAAATTGCAGATGTTGCGGCTTTCAGACAGGCAAGAGCCAGGACGATTTTAACTGCCCACCCGCCAGGTTTCTGCTGAGCGAGTAGGTTTAAAATCACCCTCAAGGTGACTGGGATCCTCCTCTTTCACTGGCTGGGGCAAGTCTCTGCACCTCCACCTGTTCCAGCACAATGGTCCTTTTCAGGGCAAGGTTGTGTAATTGGCAAATGTATCAGGGGGGAGATGAGAATTTTTTTGCGCAGCGAGTTATGATGACCTGGAATGCACTGCCTGAAAGGGTAGTGGAAGCAGATTCAAGAATAACTTTCAAAAGGGAATTGGATAAATACTTGAAATGGAAAAAAAAATTGCAGGGCTACAGGGAAAGGGCAGGGGAGTGGGACTAATTGGATCGCTCTTTCAAAGAGCCGGCACAGGCACGATGGGCCGAATGGCTTCCTTCTGTGCTGTACGATTCTATGTTGCATGCCTCCTCCGATTCTACCCTTCCCCCGCACCCTCCACCACCACCCCCCTCCACCGGACCAGCAGAGTGGAACGGCCAGCAGGCTATCCACATGTCCTACTGGGGCAGAGCTCAGTTACAATTCCCTCCGCTAAGATGGCTTCAAGAAGGTACGACTAGTATCACAACCCAAGGACACCATGAAAAAAACAAAATTAAGCCACCACTCGATGAGGCAGATGCCCTTTAAAAGGAATAGAAACCATTGCGGCCCAACCATGCCCACGTTAGATGTGTGCTGAGCTCCAGCAATGGGACAACGTTATGAGGCCTTGACCTCAGTGATGAATTTTGTGTGGCCTTTCCTTTAGAAGGCTATCGCCGTGTGCTACAGGCGGACAGCAGACCTCAGGCTTCAGCACCAAATAATGCGGGTTGCCTACACCCAGAGTGCAGTTGTGCCGTGAGCACTGACCATCGCATTATTGGTTCCTTCACATATCCGGATTTCTGATTTTTTTTTTTTTATTATAAAAACAGTGAAGGAATTTGCGGAAGAGTTACATTTAAATGTTGGGGTTTTAAAGCAAAGCGCATTCACCCACGTTTTTTTTAAAAAAGCACAGAGGTGGAAGATGATTAAAATTCTAATGGGTTAGGCATTGAAGTTCCCCCTCCCTCCAAAAAAACTGTAAGCAATAAGCAATTTGTTAACCTCACACCCATTGTGTTGGGAGATCCCTGATCCTTGGTGCTTAGCAGGGATTGCTAGGCATAGACCTTCCCGAAGGGTTATACACACAGAGGTAAAAGCAGACACAGAAGCAATGACAGTCAGGCTTTTAAACAATAACATTGTGAGGGAAAGCTTGGGCCAGGCTCAGGAGGTTAGAATGCAGGCGGGTTGTTAGAAGTTACTTTGTGCAAATCAAGTGCGATGACCCACTAACATGGGAAAGCATAGAGTGTTCATTATTTTGTAGTATTACATGAAGCTAAGTTGTACTGATTGTACAGAAAGCCCAGTCACAACTGTTGCCTTGTATGTTCACATGCTGTGAAATTAAGCAGCTTGATGATTCGTATATAGCCTCATCTTACCAAGTGTTTTCTAGGTCCACCTTCAAATAGGTTAGAGAGGTGCATGTGTAAAAGACATGAACATCTGGTTCAGATCACAACAGGTACTATTGTTACACCCCCTAGGTTACGCTCTTGCTACAGTACAGGCACACCCTTAAATGCAAGACGCTCAGACTGCTTAAGCACTCAAGAAGCTCGACATCATCCAGGACAAAGCAGTCCGCTTGATTGGTACCCCTTCCACTAGCTTAAAACTCCACTCCCTCCACCACCAGCGTACTGTGGCTGCAGTGTGTACCATCTACAAGATGCACTGCAGCAACTCGCCAAGGCTTCTTCAGCAGCACCTCCCAAACCCACGACCTTCACCACCTGGAAGGATAAGGGCAACAGGTGGATGGGAACACCATCACCTCCAAGTTACCCTCCAAGACGCACACCATCCTGACTTGGAAATATATCGCCATTCCATCATTGTCGCTGGGTCAAAATCCTGGAACTCGCTCCCTAACAGCACTGTGGGAGTACCTTCACCACACGGACTGCAGCGGTTCAAGGCGGCGGCTCACCGCCACCTTCTCCAGGGCAACTAGCGATGGGCAATAAATGCCGGCCTTGTCAATGACGTTCACATCCTGAGAATTAATATTTAAAAAAAAGACTAGCGCTGCTGCAAATATCTAAGGCAGGGCCCTAAACTGTAATGTCACTGGGTCACATGTTGCAGTATCCTCACTGATAAGTGGGTTTCGGTGAAAGTGACTGTAGAAATTTCACAGTTACACATATCACCACCTCACATACGCGCAGTGTCCCCACACTGAATTTGGGGGTCTGTAACACCATAAAGAGCAATATCTCTTACTATATCCATAAAAATAGATCTAAGTACACAAGTTTCCAAACCTCAGCAATCCATCTCAGACCACCCTAATCATTAGGACTTTGGTAAGCAAGACTATCTGAGGCTAGGTGGGAATGTCCCAGCCATTACTGACAGATCTATTCCTCCAGGTCCCATCAATAAGCTAAGCTGGTTGATCAATCACCAACAATGCCCTGAAATAGTATGGACCTGCCTGGACCAGCTATCAGATTACAGGCTCTGATAGTTAGTTACAATCTTTCATCACAGGTAGGTCATGCTCGAGCTAACTTGACCCCATGTTCTCCATACATCATAAAGTCAACAAGGGCACCAATAAGGAAATCCCCAGGCACGAGAAGCATGGAGGAAACCCAAGAGGATAGTACGGAATGAAAAGTTCCGTCTGCATCATTGGACTGTAGAGATTTTGTAAATCAGGAGCAGCTCAGCGTGCTGGGATACTTACAGTAGATATTAACATCGAGATCGGCACTGCCAACTCACCATGGCTTTGTGTAAAGTAAGTTTATAGTTATTACAGATATCTTCCCTCAGTGCCTTGCTCAATCAACCCCGCCAGCCCACCGTCACCCAGGATACAAGTTACCGTTGGCAACATGTTATCAAAGTGCACACCTTCTTGTCATTTGGACAATCCCTTACCTTTCTGTTGTTCTTCTGTATCACTCTCGGTCTCACTGTTCTCATCTGAAAGATACAAGAATACAGATGGATTTGAAAGGCATGAATTGCATTTGTCTTAAAGGACTGAATCACACCTTTCCCCCAAAGTACAATATGATGACATTGACTCCTCAATTTCCCTCAGAACAGCGAGAATCCGTTCAGTCCTATAAGGGAACAGACAAAGTTACAAACTGACCCCTGACCCCCTACACACCAATCGCATCATCAGATGAACGGATTACTGGTGTTTTTTTTAGCTCTTTCATTATTAATAGGAAAAGGTTTAATAAAGGTCAGAGAAGAATGAAGCATGGGCTAGGGGTTAAAGAGAAAGCCTGTGAATGGTGGAATCCTGAAATAAAAAGACAAAATGTGCCGGAGAACCATCGGATGAAAAAGGAAAAGACTTGCATTTTATAGCACCTTTCATGACCTCAGGACATTCCAAAGTATTTTTTGAAGTGTTGTCACTGTTGTAGTTGAGGAAATGCAGCAACCAATTTTCACACAGCAAGATCCCACAAACAGCAATGTGATAATAACCAGATAATCTGTTTTTTGGTGATGTCGGTTGAGGCTTAACTATTGGCCTGGACACCAGGGAGAACGCCCCTGCCCTTCTTTGAAATAGTGCCATGGGATCTTTTGTCCACTTGAGAGAGCAGACGGGACCTCTGATTAACATCTCATCTGAAAGACGGCTTCTCCTACAATGAAGCACTCCCTCAGCACTGCACTGGATTTTGTGCTCCAGTTTCTGGAGTGGGGGTTTAAAAAAAAAATTGTATTTGTTCCTGGGATGTGGGCATCGCTGGCAAGACCAGCATTTATTGGCCATCCCTAAATGCCCTTGCGAAGGTGGTGGTGAGCCACCTTCATGAACCGCTGCAGTCCGTGTGGTGATGGTACTCCCACAGCGCTGTTAGGGAGGGAGTTCCAGGATTTTGACCCAGTGACGATGAAGGATCGGCGATATACTTCTAAGTCAGGGTGGTGTGTGACTTGGAGGTGGTGGTGTTCCCATGCGCCTGCTGCCCTTGTCCTTCTAGGTGGAAGAGGTCGCGGGTTTGGGAGGTGCTGCCGAAGGAGCCTTGGCGAGTTGCTGCAGTGCATCGTGTAGATGGTACACACTGCAACCACAGTATGCCGGTGGAGGGAGTGAGTGCTTAACATGGTGGATGGGGTGCCAATCAAGAGGGTTGCTTTGTCCTGGATGGTATCGAGCTGAAGATGGTTGGGTCTAGGACACTGCCCTGAGGAACTCCTGCAGCAGATGTCCTGGGGCTGTGATGATTGACCTTCAACCACAACCATCTTCCTTTGTGCTAGGTACGGCTCCAGCCAGTGGAGAGTTTTCCCCCCCAATTCCCATTGACTTCAGTTTTACTAGGGCTCCTTGATGCCAGTGTACCAGAGGCGCAGCTAGTTCTGGAGCACAAGTCTTCAGCATGACAGCCGGGATGTTGTCGGGTCCACAGCATTTGCTGTATCCAGTGCGCTCAGCCATTTCTTGATATCACGTGGAGTGAATCGAATTGGCTGAACACTGGTGATGGTGGGGACCTACCTCAGGAGGAGGCCGATATGGATCATCCACTCGGCACTTCTGGCTGCAAACACTTCAGCCTTGTCTTTGCACTCACATGCTGGGCTCCACCATCATTGATGATGGGGATATTCATGGAGCCTCCTCCTCTCATTAGTTGTTTAATTGTCCACCACCATTCACGACTGGATGTGGCAGGACTGCAGAGCTTTGATCTGATCCGTTGAACGTGGGATCTCTTAGCCCTGTCTATAGCATGCTGCTTCCGCTTTTTAGCATGCATGTAGTCCTGTGTTGGACTTCCCCAGGTTGGCACCTCCTTTTTAGGTACTCCGGGCATGCTCTTCTACACTCCTTATTGAATGGTAATGGTAGAGTGAGGGATATTAGCTTTTTAATCCCAGATTTATTTAATTAGCTGAATTTAAATTCCCCAGCTGCCGTGGTGGGATTTGAACTCGCGTCTCTGGATCATTAGTCCAGGCCTCTGGATTACTAGTCCAGTAACATAGCCACTATGTTACCGTTGAACCCTGATCTTCTAACTCAGAGGCAAGAGTGCTACCACTGAGCCCGAGATGAGGTGCTCGACACACATTGGCTGATGTGCTTCTTTGGGTACCTATTGGGCAAGGCATTGGGTTCCAAGACACAAGCTCTTCAGCAAGATCCATGGCTGACAGGAAGCTGACACTCCTGCAGGCTGCCCAGTGACATTATATTTATGACACTGTCAATCAGCCATCCTTCCATTCAGAGGACCTGCTATCTCTAGAGATGGACTGTTCAGAAAATCCATGTCTTCAGTTGTAAACTACTCATGATTTATTATGCTTATATTGAGGGGGCCAGGGTTCTGCCTCTAGCAGTGATAGTAATTCTAACTCAATGACCCTCAGAGAAGGCTTCAGCAATTCTTGGCTCAGCTTTTAGATGGAGTGTTTGAAAGAGATGGTATGTTCATGTTAGGGGAAGGACAAACACAGAGAGTGACTGTCTGTTTTTGGCTGATGGGGGGTGGAATGAACAGCAACACGAGTTCTGTGCCCCAGACTTTGCCAGCCACCCAACTGCAGGATGTAGCACAAAAGGTGAGAAATCAGAGAAATGGGAAAGAATCAGGGAAACCACACTCCAAAGGAGACCAGCAAGATGTAGAAGGTGCAATAACCACCGGTACGGATAGGATGAATCGAGGCTGCTCATTATCAGGGATGATCAATCAGACCAGCCACTTGACCTTGGCTACATTTTCCATCAGGTCAATTTCATTCACCAAACAAGTCCCCAGACACATTTTCCAGAAATTGGGTTTTCCTTCCCAGCTCCGAGCTGCAGAGAGCCTGAGGAACCTGGGAGTGGGGGTCCACCTCGGACACCGAACACTCCTCTCCCACAGCCAGCACACCCGGCTCAACTTCATCAGCCCAGACTGCTCGCCAGGAAGAAAGAAAGGGGGACAGGAAAGCAAGAGAAAGAAAGGAAAGGGAAAAGGGAAAGATAAAGGGAAAGGGGAAGAAAGAAAGAGAAACAAAAATGTGAGCAAGTGACAGACTATTTACGCTGTCTGTACATTCTTTTGCTCAACTCAGAAATCAAATATTGTTTACGGAAATGTTTTAATATAAATATCAAATTGTGTTTTTGCTTAGGCTTTAACAGTATCAATGTTTTTCCGAATGAGATGGAAGATGAATTTAAGAAACACTTGAATAAAAGTTTTGTATAAAATATATTGTCAACTTATTTCTTCACTCCAGGCTCGCCTATTCTTTTGGTTATATTGAGAAATTGTGAACAATTGTTATGTAAAGATTTAAATTATCAAGCTGCTCTAGCTACTTCACAATGTCAAACCTCAAGATATCTTCCTCCAGTACTTCCCTCCACCCCAATCCCAAGATCTGTCCCCCTCTGCATTGCTGCCGAATCTGAAGACCCTTCAACTGCCCAACACTACTGTACCCTCTAACTCACTGTGCAATACCACGGGAGACTACCAATAATATATTAAACACGGTACATCAGACTTAACCACACTCCAAATAGAAGACAACCCTAAATTTCTAGGTGCTTCTGACCTGCACCTTCTAATCTACAAAGTTCCCTGACCAAGAAATAGCCCGAGACGCCGATTCTTCATAAGTAGACCATGTTAACTTAAAAAATGAGCCCAGCTCAAACTTAGCAGAATAGTATATTGTACGTGATTAAAGAGCATACCATCCAACTTGTGAGCAATGCCACAGGAGTACCTCCAGTAGACATATAAAACTGATCCATTTAGGCTGGGATTTTAACCCCCACCGAGAATGGTTCTTGGGAAGGGTTAATTTGTGAAAATTCTATCTTCCGGCTCTCACACGCTGCGTTCCCAGTCGCTGTGATATTTCTGACGGTGAATCACGCCATCGATGAGGCTCCCACTGAACATGCAGAAGTCGTGGCCCAATGACACAATATAAACCTCACGCCTGGGGGAGCCTCGCACTGTCTGCAGCCCGACAGCAGGAGGAGCCCATTGGCCAGGAGAGGCCCAAGTTAAGTTGAAGAAATTTGCTTCTGTTTGAACCCCTTGTGGGCCAGGAGGAGCAGGAGTGCTCCCCACCCCCCAGGCTCCGCAAGGTGTGCCTGGGCCTCCCAGCCCTCCAGATTCGATCCTGCTGGATCCCTCGCCCCCACACCTCCGATTCCCGATCGCCCCCACACCGGACTCCCTGGGACCGTTCCCACGAGTTCCCGGCTGCAATCTCCTGCCGTCAAAGTCCCGCTGCCACCCACCGGCCAGGCAATAAATCTGTCTGGGTGTCGGGCGGGACGCCGGGAACGTTTATTTAAATGAGGCCTCAGCACGTCCCAGAATACGCTGCGCCCCCACTCCACCTCCGTAAAAATCTAGGCCAAAGAGCCAGTCACACGCAAAACACTAAATGACTCTCATTATCCAGGCACCAATCAAGAAATGGAATTCATTGCCCAAGTCTCAAACTTCATTCCAAATCCCTTCAGTTGAGATGTACACCCCTCTGCCACTGAAACAACGCCCCCGCCCCACTGCAGCCTAACTCTGAGAAACGCCAGGGGAAATCCTCCGGCATTAATCTAATCACATTGTTATGTTGGAAACAGAACACGGGACTGTAGGGCTTCTACCAAAATCCCGTGTAGACTACCGCCGAACACCACCTGGGCAAAGACCAGCTATCACAGCAGGGACCGGGGATCCTCTGGGCCAGTGTGGCTCAGTTCCACCTTCGATAGCGCATTTACACAGTGGGCCATTGCACGAGCTCCACTCACCACTGTTTTAATGTATATACATCATTGTTTTAGGACTAATCGCTTGAGTTTTAAGGTTATAATCTAAACATGAACTCTGAGGTGCAACGTGTTTGCGGAGGAGTCCTCGGAGTTTGAATCAATGCTAACACTGATTATCTCAGCATCCCTTCAATCAGTTTCCTGACAACGGACCAAACACACAATACAGGACACTACTGTCAGATAGATTGCAGCTTCAGATAATTCCTACCATTGTTTCTGCTTCTTAATGAACTATATCCTGCTGAACAAACAGTAACTCCATACAGTTACACAGTAACCCTTACCCTGCTGAACAAACAGTAACTCCGTACAGTGCCGCAGTGATTAACTCTTACCCTGCTGAATAAACAGTAACTCCGTACAGTGCCAGTGAGTAACTCTTACCCTGCTGAATAAACAGTAACTCCGTACAGTGCCACAGTGAGTAACCTTTACCCCGCTGAATAAACAGTAACTCCGTACAGTTAGTGAGTAATCCTTACCCTGCTGAATAAACAGTAACTCCGTACAGTGCCAGTGAGTAATCCTTACCCTGCTGAATAAACAGTAACTCCGTACAGTGCCACAGTAACCCTTACCCTGCTGAATAAACAGTAACTCCATACAGGTACACCATGAGTAATCCTTACCCTGCTGAATAAACAGTAACTCTGTACAGTTAGTGAGTAACCTTTACCCCGCTGAATAAACAGTAGCTCCATACAGTTACAGTGAGTAATCCTTACCCTGCTGAATAAACAGTAACTCCGTACAGTGCCACAGTGAGTAATCCTTACCCCGCTGAATAAATAATGAACTGAAAATATCTTCCGTAATATTTTGGTGTTTGAAACTTTTGAATCACCCTAAATTTTAATAGCCATGTCAGAACTAGATGGTTCTTGAGGCATCTTGTAAACAGACTTTGTAAAATTGTAGTGTGTGGTACATTTATACCTCAAAGCCTGGTGTCTTGGTTTTGCAGAACTTACATTTTACTTAGAAACATTCAGTAAAATGTAGGAATATAATTCAGTACCTTTCAGAGGCGTGGACTCTGATCCCGAGGAGGTCAGGGCCTTCACCTTCTTCTTCCCTCTTTTTGCATCATACACCGCCTGTATCTTCAAAACCAACTGAAATAAAACAGTAGCAATCAGTCACCACGGCACTATAACACTTCCCAAATACTGCCCACTGCTTACCGTGGGATCAGAGAGACCCGGCACTGTAACACTTCCCAAATACCGGAGACTGCTTACCGTGGGATCAGTGAGACCCGGCACTGTAACACTTCCCAAATACCAGAGACTGCTTACCGTGGGATCAGAGAGACCCGGCACTATAACACTTCCCAAATACCAGAGACTGCTTACCGTGGGATCAGTGAGACCCGGCACTGTAACACTTCCCAAATACCGGAGACTGCTTACCGTGGGATCAGAGAGACCCGGCACTATAACACTTCCCAAATACCAGAGACTGCTTACCGTGGGATCAGTGAGACCCGGCACTGTAACACTTCCCAAATACCAGAGACTGCTTACCGTGGGATCAGTGAGACCCGGCACTATAACACTTCCCAAATACCAGAGACTGCTTACCGTGGGATCAGTGAGACCCGGCACGATAACACTTCCCAAATACCAGAGACTGCTTACCGTGGGATCAGTGAGACCCGGCACTATAACACTTCCCAAATACCAGAGACTGCTTACCGTGGGATCAGTGAGACCCGGCACTGTAACACTTCCCAAATACCAGAGACTGCTTACCGTGGGATCAGTGAGACCCGGCACTGTAACACTTCCCAAATACCAGAGACTGCTTACCGTGCGATCAGAGAGACCCGGCACTGTAACACTTCCCAAATACCGGAGACTGCTTACCGCGGGATCAGAGAGACCCGGCACTATAACACTTCCCAAATACCGGAGACTGCTTACCGTGCGATCAGTGAGACCCGGCACTGTAACACTTCCCAAATACCGGAGACTGCTTACCGTGGGATCAGTGAGACCCGGCACTGTAACACTTCCCAAATACCGGAGACTGCTTACCGTGGGATCAGTGAGACCCGGCACTGTAACACTTCCCAAATACCAGAGACTGCTTACCGTGGGATCAGAGAGACCCGGCACTGTAACACTTCCCAAATACCGGAGACTGCTTACCGTGGGATCAGTGAGACCCGGCACTGTAACACTTCCCAAATACCAGAGACTGCTTACCGTGGGATCAGAGAGACCCGGCACTGTAACACTTCCCAAATACCGGAGACTGCTTACCGTGGGATCAGAGAGACCCGGCACTGTAACACTTCCCAAATACCAGAGACTGCTTACCGTGGGATCAGAGAGACCCGGCACTGTAACACTTCCCAAATACCAGAGACTGCTTACCGCGGGATCAGAGAGACCCGGCACTGTAACACTTCCCAAATACCGGAGACTGCTTACCGCGGGATCAGAGAGACCCGGCACTGTAACACTTCCCAAATACCAGAGACTGCTTACCGCGGGATCAGAGAGACCCGGCACTGTAACACTTCCCAAATACCGGAGACTGCTTACCGCGGGATCAGAGAGACCCGGCACTGTAACACTTCCCAAATACCGGAGACTGCTTACCGCGGGATCAGAGAGACCCGGCACTGTAACACTTCCCAAATACCGGAGACTGCTTACCGCGGGATCAGAGAGACCCGGCACTGTAACACTTCCCAAATACCAGAGACTGCTTACCGCGGGATCAGAGAGACCCGGCACTGTAACACTTCCCAAATACCGGAGACTGCTTACCGTGGGATCAGTGAGACCCGGCACTGTAACACTTCCCAAATACCGGAGACTGCTTACCGTGGGATCAGAGAGACCCGGCACTGTAACACTTCCCAAATACCGGAGACTGCTTACCGTGGGATCAGAGAGACCCGGCACTGTAACACTTCCCAAATACCGGAGACTGCTTACCGTGGGATCAGTGAGACCCGGCACTGTAACACTTCCCAAATACCGGAGACTGCTTACCGTGGGATCAGTGAGACCCGGCACTGTAACACTTCCCAAATACTGCCCACTGCTTACCGTGGGATCAGTGAGACCCGGCACTATAACACTTCCCAAATACCGGAGACTGCTTACCGTGGGATCAGTGAGACCCGGCACTGTAACACTTCCCAAATACCGGAGACTGCTTACCGTGCGATCAGTGAGACCCGGCACTGTAACACTTCCCAAATACCGGAGACTGCTTACCGTGGGATCAGTGAGACCCGGCACTGTAACACTTCCCAAATACCAGAGACTGCTTACCGTGGGATCAGAGAGACCCGGCACTGTAACACTTCCCAAATACCGGAGACTGCTTACCGTGGGATCAGTGAGACCCGGCACTGTAACACTTCCCAAATACCGGAGACTGCTTACCGCGGGATCAGAGAGACCCGGCACTGTAACACTTCCCAAATACCGGAGACTGCTTACCGTGGGATCAGTGAGACCCGGCACTGTAACACTTCCCAAATACCGGAGACTGCTTACCGCGGGATCAGAGAGACCCGGCACTGTAACACTTCCCAAATACTGGAGACTGCTTACCGTGGGATCAGTGAGACCCGGCACTGTAACACTTCCCAAATACCAGAGACTGCTTACCGTGCGATCAGTGAGACCCGGCACTGTAACACTTCCCAAATACCGGAGACTGCTTACCGTGGGATCAGTGAGACCCAGCACTGTAACACTTCCCAAATACCAGAGACTGCTTACCGTGGGATCAGAGAGACCCGGCACTATAACACTTCCCAAATACCGGAGACTGCTTACCGTGGGATCAGAGAGACCCGGCACTATAACACTTCCCAAATACCAGAGACTGCTTACCGTGGGATCAGAGAGACCCGGCACTGTAACACTTCCCAAATACCGGAGACTGCTTACCGTGGGATCAGTGAGACCCGGCACTGTAACACTTCCCAAATACCGGAGACTGCTTACCGTGGGATCAGAGAGACCCGGCACTATAACACTTCCCAAATACCGGAGACTGCTTACCGTGGGATCAGAGAGACCCGGCACTGTAACACTTCCCAAATACCAGAGACTGCTTACCGTGCGATCAGTGAGACCCGGCACTGTAACACTTCCCAAATACCGGAGACTGCTTACCGTGCGATCAGTGAGACCCGGCACTGTAACACTTCCCAAATACCAGAGACTGCTTACCGTGGGATCAGTGAGACCCGGCACTGTAACACTTCCCAAATACTGCCCACTGCTTACCGTGGGATCAGTGAGACCCGGCACTGTAACACTTCCCAAATACCGGAGACTGCTTACCGTGGGATCAGTGAGACCCGGCACTGTAACACTTCCCAAATACCGGAGACTGCTTACCGTGGGATCAGTGAGACCCGGCACTGTAACACTTCCCAAATACCGGAGACTGCTTACCGTGGGATCAGTGAGACCCGGCACTGTAACACTTCCCAAATACCGGAGACTGCTTACCGTGCGATCAGTGAGACCCGGCACTGTAACACTTCCCAAATACTGGAGACTGCTTACCGTGGGATCAGAGAGACCCGGCACTGTAACACTTCCCAAATACCAGAGACTGCTTACCGTGGGATCAGAGAGACCCGGCACTGTAACACTTCCCAAATACCGGAGACTGCTTACCGTGCGATCAGTGAGACCCGGCACTGTAACACTTCCCAAATACCAGAGACTGCTTACCGTGGGATCAGAGAGACCCGGCACTGTAACACTTCCCAAATACCGGAGACTGCTTACCGTGGGATCAGTGAGACCCGGCACTATAACACTTCCCAAATACCGGAGACTGCTTACCGTGGGATCAGTGAGACCCGGCACTGTAACACTTCCCAAATTCCGGAGACTGCTTACCGTGGGATCAGTGAGACCCGGCACTGTAACACTTCCCAAATACCGGAGACTGCTTACCGCGGGATCAGAGAGACCCAGCACTATAACACTTCCCAAATACCAGAGACTGCTTACCGCGGGATCAGTGAGACCCGGCACTGTAACACTTCCCAAATACCGGAGACTGCTTACCGTGGGATCAGTGAGACCCGGCACTGTAACACTTCCCAAATACCAGAGACTGCTTACCGTGGGATCAGTGAGACCCGGCACTGTAACACTTCCCAAATACCGGAGACTGCTTACCATGGGATCAGAGAGACCCGGCACTGTAACACTTCCCAAATACCAGAGACTGCTTACCGTGCGATCAGAGAGACCCGGCACTGTAACACTTCCCAAATACCGGAGACTGCTTACCGTGGGATCAGTGAGACCCGGCACTATAACACTTCCCAAATACCGGAGACTGCTTACCGTGGGATCAGAGAGACCCGGCACTGTAACACTTCCCAAATACCGGAGACTGCTTACCGTGGGATCAGTGAGACCCGGCACTGTAACACTTCCCAAATACCGGAGACTGCTTACCGTGGGATCAGTGAGACCCGGCACTATAACACTTCCCAAATACCGGAGACTGCTTACCGTGGGATCAGTGAGACCCGGCACTGTAACACTTCCCAAATACCGGAGACTGCTTACCGTGGGATCAGTGAGACCCGGCACTGTAACACTTCCCAAATACCGGAGACTGCTTACCGCGGGATCAGAGAGACCCGGCACTATAACACTTCCCAAATACCAGAGACTGCTTACCGCGGGATCAGTGAGACCCGGCACTGTAACACTTCCCAAATACCGGAGACTGCTTACCGTGGGATCAGTGAGACCCGGCACTGTAACACGTCCCAAATACCAGAGACTGCTTACCGTGGGATCAGTGAGACCCGGCACTATAACACTTCCCAAATACCGGAGACTGCTTACCATGGGATCAGAGAGACCCGGCACTGTAACACTTCCCAAATACCAGAGACTGCTTACCGCGGGATCAGTGAGACCCGGCACTGTAACACTTCCCAAATACCAGAGACTGCTTACCGTGGGATCAGTGAGACCCGGCACTGTAACACTTCCCAAATACCAGAGACTGCTTACCGCGGGATCAGTGAGACCCGGCACTATAACACTTCCCAAATACCAGAGACTGCTTACCGTGGGATCAGTGAGACCCGGCACTGTAACACTTCCCAAATACCGGAGACTGCTTACCATGGGATCAGAGAGACCCGGCACTGTAACACTTCCCAAATACCGGAGACTGCTTACCGTGCGATCAGTGAGACCCGGCACTATAACACTTCCCAAATACCGGAGACTGCTTACCATGGGATCAGAGAGACCCGGCACTGTAACACTTCCCAAATACCGGAGACTGCTTACCGTGGGATCAGTGAGACCCGGCACTGTAACACTTCCCAAATACCGGAGACTGCTTACCGTGGGATCAGAGAGACCCGGCACTGTAACACTTCCCAAATACCAGAGACTGCTTACCGCGGGATCAGAGAGACCCGGCACTGTAACACTTCCCAAATACTGGAGACTGCTTACCGTGCGATCAGTGAGACCCGGCACTGTAACACTTCCCAAATACCGGAGACTGCTTACCGTGGGATCAGTGAGACCCGGCACTATAACACTTCCCAAATACCGGAGACTGCTTACCGTGGGATCAGAGAGACCTGGCACTGTAACACTTCCCAAATACTGGAGACTGCTTACCGTGCGATCAGTGAGACCCGGCACTGTAACACTTCCCAAATACCGGAGACTGCTTACCGTGGGATCAGAGAGACCCGGCACTGTAACACTTCCCAAATACCGGAGACTGCTTACCGTGGGATCAGTGAGACCCGGCACTGTAACACTTCCCAAATACCGGAGACTGCTTACCGTGGGATCAGTGAGACCCGGCACTGTAACACTTCCCAAATACTGGAGACTGCTTACCGTGGGATCAGTGAGACCCGGCACTGTAACACTTCCCAAATACCAGAGACTGCGTACCGTGCGATCAGTGAGACCCGGCACTGTAACACTTCCCAAATACTGGAGACTGCTTACCGTGCGATCAGTGAGACCCGGCACTGTAACACTTCCCAAATACCGGAGACTGCTTACCGTGGGATCAGTGAGACCCGGCACTATAACACTTCCCAAATACCAGAGACTGCTTACCGTGGGATCAGTGAGACCCGGCACTGTAACACTTCCCAAATACCAGAGACTGCTTACCGTGGGATCAGTGAGACCCGGCACTGTAACACTTCCCAAATACCAGAGACTGCTTACCGTGGGATCAGTGAGACCCGGCACTGTAACACTTCCCAAATACTGGAGACTGCTTACCGTGGGATCAGCGAGACCCGGCACTGTAACACTTCCCAAATACTGGAGACTGCTTACCGTGCGATCAGTGAGACCCGGCACTGTAACACTTCCCAAATACCAGAGACTGCTTACCGTGGGATCAGTGAGACCCGGCACTGTAACACTTCCCAAATACCAGAGACTGCTTACCGCGGGATCAGTGAGACCCGGCACTGTAACACTTCCCAAATACCGGAGACTGCTTACTGTGGGATCAGTGAGACCCGGCACTGTAACACTTCCCAAATACCAGAGACTGCTTACCGTGGGATCAGAGAGACCCGGCACTGTAACACTTCCCAAATACCGGAGACTGCTTACCGTGGGATCAGTGAGACCCGGCACTGTAACACTTCCCAAATACCGGAGACTGCTTACCGTGGGATCAGTGAGACCCGGCACTGTAACACTTCCCAAATACCGGAGACTGCTTACCGTGGGATCAGTGAGACCCGGCACTGTAACACTTCCCAAATACCGGAGACTGCTTACCGTGGGATCAGAGAGACCCGGCACTATAACACTTCCCAAATACCGGAGACTGCTTACCATGGGATCAGAGAGACCCGGCACTATAACACTTCCCAAATACCAGAGACTGCTTACTGTGGGATCAGTGAGACCCGGCACTGTAACACTTCCCAAATACTGGAGACTGCTTACCGTGGGATCAGTGAGACCCGGCACTGTAACACTTCCCAAATACCAGAGACTGCTTACCGCGGGATCAGAGAGACCCGGCACTGTAACACTTCCCAAATACTGGAGACTGCTTACCGTGGGATCAGAGAGACCCGGCACTGTAACACTTCCCAAATACCAGAGACTGCTTACCGCGGGATCAGAGAGACCCGGCACTGTAACACTTCCCAAATACCAGAGACTGCTTACCGCGGGATCAGAGAGACCCGGCACTGTAACACTTCCCAAATACCGGAGACTGCTTACCGCGGGATCAGTGAGACCCGGCACTGTAACACTTCCCAAATACCAGAGACTGCTTACCGCGGGATCAGAGAGACCCGGCACTATAACACTTCCCAAATACCGGAGACTGCTTACCGTGGGATCAGTGAGACCCGGCACTGTAACACTTCCCAAATACCAGAGACTGCTTACCGTGGGATCAGTGAGACCCGGCACTGTAACACTTCCCAAATACCGGAGACTGCTTACCGCGGGATCAGTGAGACCCGGCACTGTAACACTTCCCAAATACCGGAGACTGCTTACCGCGGGATCAGTGAGACCCGGCAGTGTAACACTTCCCAAATACTGGAGACTGCTTACCGCGGGATCAGAGAGACCCGGCACTATAACACTTCCCAAATACCGGAGACTGCTTACCGTGGGATCAGTGAGACCCGGCACTGTAACACTTCCCAAATACCGGAGACTGCTTACCGTGGGATCAGAGAGACCCGGCACTGTAACACTTCCCAAATACCAGAGACTGCTTACCGTGGGATCAGAGAGACCCGGCACTGTAACACTTCCCAAATACTGGAGACTGCTTACTGTGGGATCAGAGAGACCTGGCACTGTAACACTTCCCAAATACCAGAGACTGCTTACCGTGGGATCAGAGAGACCCGGCACTGTAACACTTCCCAAATACTGGAGACTGCTTACCGTGGGATCAGAGAGACCCGGCACTGTAACACTTCCCAAATACCAGAGACTGCTTACCGTGGGATCAGAGAGACCCGGCACTGTAACACTTCCCAAATACTGGAGACTGCTTACCGTGGGATCAGAGAGACCCGGCACTGTAACACTTCCCAAATACCGGAGACTGCTTACCGTGGGATCAGAGAGACCCGGCACTGTAACACTTCCCAAATACCGGAGACTGCTTACCGTGGGATCAGAGAGACCTGGCACTGTAACACTTCCCAAATACCGGAGACTGCTTACCGTGGGATCAGAGAGACCCGGCACTGTAACACTTCCCAAATACCAGAGACTGCTTACCGTGGGATCAGAGAGACCCGGCACTGTAACACTTCCCAAATACCAGAGACTGCTTACCGTGGGATCAGAGAGACCCGGCACTGTAACACTTCCCAAATACCGGAGACTGCTTACCGTGGGATCAGAGAGACCCGGCACTGTAACACTTCCCAAATACCGGAGACTGCTTACCGTGGGATCAGTGAGACCCGGCACTGTAACACTTCCCAAATACCGGAGACTGCTTACCGTGGGATCAGAGAGACCCGGCACTGTAACACTTCCCAAATACCAGAGACTGCTTACCGTGGGATCAGAGAGACCCGGCACTGTAACACTTCCCAAATACCGGAGACTGCTTACCGTGGGATCAGTGAGACCCGGCACTGTAACACTTCCCAAATACCAGAGACTGCTTACCGTGGGATCAGAGAGACCCGGCACTGTAACACTTCCCAAATACCGGAGACTGCTTACCGTGGGATCAGTGAGACCCGGCACTGTAACACTTCCCAAATACCGGAGACTGCTTACCGTGGGATCAGTGAGACCCGGCACTGTAACACTTCCCAAATACCGGAGACTGCTTACCGTGGGATCAGAGAGACCCGGCACTGTAACACTTCCCAAATACCGGAGACTGCTTACCGTGGGATCAGAGAGACCCGGCACTGTAACACTTCCCAAATACCGGAGACTGCTTACCATGGGATCAGTGAGACCCGGCATTTATTAAAATTCTTAAAATCTTACACACCTCCTAATATCACAGGTATAAACTTCTAAAGTAATGCACTGTATAATATTACAGGTGTAAATTCCCAAACTAAACGCACCCTATAGTCTTACAGGTGTCAAACACTTAAACTTGGACACCACTGAAAATGACAGGTATAATGAAGCTACCACACCTCCGAATATCGGTTCACCATCTTCAACTCACCACGGGGATCCTTTTTCTTTTCTTCACAAACACATCTCCGCTGACAGGGTCCTCGGGGTTGCCAGGCAGTGGCAGAGGGTTGGAGCGAAGCAGAGGGACTGTACTGTCCTTGCTGATCTTCCTCAGGTCTGCAACTTTCAAAGTTTTACTTTCCTGAGCTTGTTCCAGGAGGCTGGAGGGTTTGGGTGGGAGCTGAAAGTAGTGGAATGAGCACACATGCACACATGAGACTGTGTCACTGGATGGAAGGGCTGAGGTTGCCCACTCCACTTCTCAAAAGGATGGGAAATTTCACTGTCTATCCGGTACTTTACCCTTTCCAGAATTTTATGCTGAAATATCCCCCAATTTTCACTCCTCCTCTGCCAAAACTGTTGCCTCTTGCTGGGATAGCAGTTTGCCCGCACCTCACCCATTCCTAGCCAGCGTCACTGCCAATTTGACATGGGGAACATCGTAGCCGACCCCCAGCATACCCTCACCAAGTGCACATTCTACTGCCACTCAGTGCAGTGATCATTAACCAGCACCAGACCCAAAATGCCTTAAAACAACAACAACGTGCATTTATATAGTGCCATTAACTTAGCAAACATTCCAGGGCGCTTGTAAAATAGTATAAAGGGGCAAGTGAACCATGGACTTCCTGCTCATTGACTTCACTCTCATCGCTGGGTGCCGAGCAGCTGTTTCCCTTGGCTGGAGAGTCTAGAACTAGTGGTCACAGTCTCAGGATAAGGGGTCGGTCATTTAGGACTGAATCGAGGAGAAATTTCTTCACTGAGGGTGGTGAATCTTTGGAATTCTCTACCCCAGAGGGCAGTGGAGGCTCAGTCGTTGAGTATATTCAAGACAGGGATTGATAGATTTTTGGGCACGAAGGGAATCAAGGGATATGGGGATCGGGCAGGAAAGTGGAGTTGAGGTCGATGATCAGCCATGATCTCATTGAATGGCGGAGCAGGCTCGAGGGCCATACGGCCTACTCCTGCTCCTATTTCTTATGCTACAGCCACAGGGGCTGATACACTGGTGAGGAATCTCATCCTTTCTAGTCATGCTTCTGCTCGACTTCTGTTTTAAAGAGGCTGTTCTTAGCTTTAGGTGACGGAGGAGTTTGACAAGGCTACAAATTACACCCAGCACATTCTACCACAACCCCATTGTGATAAACACACCTACATTCCCGAGCCATATATCCCCAGGGTCAGAATAGAGATGGTCTCATCAGGATGGGTGAGACACACACATCAGCCCACAGCCATCCCCAGGGTCAGTATCGATACCACTCCATGGTCAGTGACAGTTACCTTCCCCCATGACCCAGCTGAGACCGGTAGAAGATACTCCCTCGACAGGAGGTCTGTTGGTTGCTGCTAAACCCAGCCCAGAAAAAAAGCCTCCCCTTCGCTCCAGTGACAGCTTGGACCCTTCACTCTAGGTGCCCTGACTGTGAATCCAGTTACTGCTGCTGTATCGAACCGTACAGCGTGGGGCATACGTGGCCCATGCACATTGCACGGTCCGTCCATTGCAACAGGAGTAGGTCATTCAGCCCCCTCAAGCCTGTTCCACCATTCAATTAAATCATGACTGATCTGTATCTTAACTCCATTTACCCGCCATGGCTCCATATCCCTTAATGCCCTTGCCTAACAAAAAACCTATCCATCTTGGTGTGAAGAATTGCTTCCCGACATCACCCCTGAACAGACTAGCTCTAATTTTAAGGATATGTCGACTTGTGACTGGGCCCTCCCACTGGAGGAAATTGTTTCTCTCTATCTATCCTATCAACTCCTTTAATCATCTGAAACACCTCAATTAGATCACCCCTTAAATCATCAATACTCAAGGTAATACAATCCCAGTGAACTCAGGCCCAATATGACAGCGCCGCGATTACCCAAGTCCAACGGGCATCACTAGGAATCAATGCAAGTGAGGCACTCACATGAGAACAGATTGGTTTAAAAAAAATTGGAACAACTCTGAAACACAAGTGTGTGCGTGGTTTCTGGAGCGCAGCATCGATCAGCGGAGGATGGGTCACTGTGTCACTGGTGGAACATTTCAGTAGGATCCCACTGACAGATGTGTGGAGTCTTGTGTGCAGTCAGCTTGGCTGGAAACTGAACACAGCTTCAGACAGACTTCCACACCACGTCCAGGCCCCAATCACAAGTGGAATAAACTTGCGAATCAGCAAAATGTCACATGGAACGGCCTGCGCTTTTATTCAACAACAACAACTTGCATTTATATAGCACCTTTAACATCGTAAAACGTCCTAAGATGCTTCACAGGTGCATTATTAAACAAAATTTGACCCCGAGCCACATAGGGAGATATTATGGCAGATGACCAAAAGCTTGGTCAGAGGTAGATTTTAAGGAGCATCTTAAAGGAGGAGAGAGGTAGAGAAGTGGAGAGGTTTAGGGAGGGAATTCCAGAGCTTAGGTCCTTGGCATGACCACCAATGGTGGAGCGATTAAAATCAGGCATGCTCAAGAGGCCAGAATTGAAGGAGCGCAGATATGTGAGAGTTGTAGGGCTGGAGGAAGTTACAGAGATAGGGAGGGGCGAGGCCACGGAGAGATGTGAAAACAAGGATGTGAATTTTAAAATGGAGGCATTGCTTAACTGGGATCCAATGCAGGCCAGCGAACATAGGGGTGATGGTTCAATGAGACTTTGGACACGGGCAACAGAGTTTTGGATGACTTCAAGTTTATGGAGGGTGGCCTACCAGGGGTGTGTTGGAATAGTTAAGTCGGGATGGAGTCGGGCAATGTTATGGAGGTGGAAATTGGCAGTCTTAGTGATGGCGCAGATATGTGCTCGGGAGCTCATCTCGAAGTCAACTACTACACCAAGGTTGCGAACAGTTTGGTTCAGCCTGAGACAGTTACCAGGGAGAGGGATGGAGTCGGTGGCTAGGGAATGGAGTTTGTGGTGGGGACCCAAGACAATTTGGACGTAAAAAATCCTATTTGGAAGAAGAGCAGGGGCGTTCTCCCTGGTGTCTGGCCAATATTTGTCCCTTAGCCAGCATTACACAAAATCAGATTATCTGGTCATTATCATGTTGCTGTTGGTGGGATCTTGCTGTGCGCAAATTGGCTGCCATGTTTCCTACATTATAACAGTGACTACACTTCAAAAAGTACTTCATTGGCTGTAAAGTGCTTTAGGACATTGAGGTTGTGAAAGGCGCTATATAAATGCAAGTCTTTCTTTCCAATTGTGTACAGGTATTAGGAACAGCTCTAAATGCCCCCGAGTCATGAGCTCCTTTGAGAAGTTCACTCAGTTCAGGGGTCCTTTGTACTGGGGGTGTGAATGACACACAGAGAATAATGTGGGATTCTTACCTTGGGAGGCCTCCTGGGCCGTGGAGAAGGTGATCCCCAGACTCTCTTCCCTCTGGACAGAAGTGACGGGGTGAACTTGACATCTTCGTACGGATTTTCCTTGGAAGGACCTAAAGCCAAGGCAGAGGAGGAAGATGCTGATCAGGTTGCCCTGCCTCTGGGGAGGTGTTGGCTGCTTACAGCCATAACAGGAGGCCAAAGCAAGCAGAGTCCAGCTGGTGAGGTGACAGACATGGTGCAGAATGGATAGATTTCCAATAGGGGGTGCACCAGTCAATGCAACAGACACGGTTAAAACAGAGTCCAAAACTGAAGGATAAAGTGTTGTTCAATTTAAAAAACTGCCTGGTCATTTTTTGCCCAGAAACACGAGGTGGCCAGTGTTGCCATATAAATGTAGCTCACCACGGACCTGAGGGAGCCTGGTCCCAGTCATCGCCCAGGCTGGGATGATTGTACTTGGGGCGGGAAACCTTGATATACTCGAGTGGAGAGTTTACTTTGAACATGGAAACCCCCTACTGGCATGTACCCGCATCGGGTAGGGAGGTCAGACTCCTTACTGGCGTGTACCCGTATCGGGTGGGGAGGTCAGACTCCTTACTGGCGTGTACCCGTATCGGGTGAGGAGGTCAGACTCCTTACTGGCGTGTACCCGTATCGGGTGGGGAGGTCAGACTCCTTACTGGCGTGTACCCGTATCGGGTGGGGAGGTCAGACTCCTTACTGGCGTGTACCCGTATCGGGTGGGGAGGTCAGACTCCTTACTGGCGTGTACCCGTATCGGGTGGGGAGGTCAGACTCCTTACTGGAATGGACTTGTCCGCGGGGTCGGAGGAATTAAGACTATTTGCTACCAGGGTGGACTCGCTGGGACATCAGCTTGTCCAATTCTATTTTTTTGCTGTCTGTCACATTCGCCAGAGATTAAATGAAACCTTCTTGGAGCTGGTGTAGCAGAGTCCGTACACCAGTGATTCCTGGAAATTGATCCTGAACGGAACAATCTCCAGCCAAATTCCTAGCAGCAGCAGCAACAACTTGTATTTACAGCGCCTTTAATATTGTAAAACGCCCCAAGGCACTTCACAGGAGTATTATCAAACAAACTTTGACACTGAGGCATGAGAGATATTAGGGCAGATGAGGTAGGTTTTAAGGAGCGCCTTAAAAGGAGAGGGGAGAGGGGTTTAGGGAGGGCATTCCAGAGCTTAGGGCCTCGGCAGCGGAAGGCACGGCCGCCAATGGTTGAGCGATTATAATCAGGGATGCTCAATCGGCCAGAATTGGAGGAGCGCAGATATCTCGAGGGGTTGTAGGGCTGGAGAAGGTTAGAGAGATAGGGAGGGGCGAGGCCATGGAGGGATTTGAAAACAAGTAACACAGTCAGAGCAATGTACAGGAACAAACCTCAAGTAACACACCATCAGGGCAATGAGCATATCAGGGTATAAGACAGTGTCATCTATTCCATAACTAGAGGTCATAAATATAAGATACAGGAAACTCTCGCTTAAATGGCACCTAAATATCCGGAAATCTCTATTAACCGGCAAAATTCAGGAGTAGGTTCAGGTAAATTTTACTGTATATTAGTGGCCGTGTAACCAGGATTCCTGCACCTGTGGCCGTGTAACAGGGACTCCTGGATCTGTGGCCGTGTAACCGGTGTGCTGTGTAATGGGGCTCTCGTACCTTGGTAGGTATACCTCTCCGTTATCCGGAATTTTTAATCAACCAGCACCATTCCGGTCCCATAGGTGCCGGATACCAAAGAGTTTCCTATAGTTACTAATAAATCCAATAGGGAATCCAGGAGAAACCTCATTACTCAGAGTGGTTAGAAGGTGGAACTCGCTACCACAAGGAGCAGTTGAGGCAGTAACAGATGCATTTAAGGGGGAGCTAGATAAACACGAGGGATTAAGGAGTAGAAGGATATGTTGATGGGGTGAGATGAAGTAAGGTGGGAGGAGGCTCGTGTGGAACATAAACACCAGTATAGACCTGTTGGGTCGAATGGCCTGTTTCTGTGCTGTAAATTCTATGTCATTCAGCAATAACACCCAATAAGTCCATCACTACAGGTCAGAGAGAGCACTGGAGTGGCACCTAAATTCAAATCACGACTGACTTGCTGAGGCAGCCAGCAGCAGGATACCACATGGGCCTGCTTATCACCCCAACAATGTACGACTTGGCCCTGCACACTTTCCCATACAGGGGCCAAGCTCCCTCACCTGACCGAGTCAGGGCACAGCCCTCCCCTTTTCCAACAGGCACCAGTTGGCTCCATGCACCCAGCCTCCCGCCCTAGACAAGGGCCACCAGCCAACACAGGATGAGCAAGGCTGTGCGTATCGACAGTGGAGTTCCTGATACAATGCACTGCTGTTAGTGTCTAACTGTGCAGCCCCTCTAGAGTTACTGCCACCAGCTGCATGACTCAAAGCAAGTGGGGGCGTCAAAGGCATCTGGAAGCGGAGGGGTTGAATTTCTCACAGCCCTCCACAATTGACCCAGCAAACAGTGACCCAGCTCCAAGGAGCTCCAGATACTGGCCTCCTCACTCTCATACATTCCAGTAATTTGACATTACATACCAGCCAATTTGTAACTGGGGATATAAAGTATCACAGCCACATTCCAGGGAACTTCTGGCCTGCTTCCAACCAGGGAGATGGGAGTGTGTCGACTGCTGGATGAAGGTTGCTCTGTGCAATGACAACCTGAATCTGCCGATTCTTACGCAGTCTGCAGCTCAGCCTTGCTCAATGAGTGCTGCATGCATTCTCCACCTCCACGCACTCCCCCCACCCTGCCCCAGGTTTCCCCCCATCTTAAATGGAGTTGCACCTTGCTGGGGTACAGTTCTACAGACACCGGTAGCCTGCTGGTCCCTTGCTCACGTGGTTCTCCTTTATATGTGAGCCTAGGCCTCGAGTGTTGGCAGGCTATTTAACTGTGGAGGACCTCACATTTGAGCCAATTCCTCTTCATAGAATCTTACAGCACACAAGGAGGCCATTCGGCCCATCATGCCATTTACCTCTTTGGTAGAGCTGTCCAATTAGTCCCACTCTCCTGCCCTTTCCCCATAGCCCTGCAAATTTTTCCTTTTCAACTATATATCTCATTTCAAAGTTACTATTGAGTCTGCTTCCTCCACCTTTTCAGGCAGTGCATTACAGAACATAATTCGTGTAAAAAAATTCTCATCTCCATGTTTTTTTTTGCCAATTATCTTAAATCTGTGACCTGCAGCCATTGGAAACAGTTTCTCCTTATTTACTCTCATCAAAATCCTTCATAATTTTGAACGCCCCTATTAAATCTCTCATTAACCTTCTCTGCTCTAAGGAGAACAATCCCAGCTTCTTTAATCGCTCCCAGTAATTGAAGCTCTTCGTCCCTGGTAATATTCTGGTAAATCTCCACTACATTTTCTTCAAGGCTTGACATCCTTCCCAAAGTGTGGTGCCCAGAACTGGCCACAATACTCCAGGGGTCACTGGGCGGGGATCAGTAGAAACCCTGGCTGATCTCTGGTGCCCACCTGTTAAACTATCACTTAGGAAGGATCAGCACCTTTGGACGAGGGGAGAAAATTGGAGGAATAAAATGCATCACTCTTGGGATCTGCAAGAAACATTAAGCAAAGGAGTTTATCTTTTGCAAAATTGGTCCTGCTCCATCATAGCCCCATTCCGTGGTCCACCAGGATCCTGCATGGGCTGCAGCCAAGTGGATGAACCAATCCCAGGTCTCTGCCCCATCACTTTGAGCCAGCTGATGAGAGCAGAACAACTTTCACTTGTGTAGTGCTCTTGAGTTGATAAAACATGGGCTTCACATGGACAGAGGGGCAGTTGGAGAATTAGGAGAGTTCACCAAATGCAAAGGTGGGGAGGGAGGTAGCAAGTTGAAGTTCCAGACACGAGGACTTAAGATGGCCGAAAGCTGCGCCACTAAGTGAATGCACAGAAGGCCAGAGTCGGAGGGCTGTAGGATGGGGCAGAGGGCTGGAGGAATGTTGGGCAAGGATGTGGATGAAATAACAACAGAAAACGCTGGGAAAACTCAGCAGCTCAGGCAGCATCCGTGGAGAGAGAAACAGAGTTAACGTTTGAGGTTGAAGACCCTTCGTCAGAACTGGAAAAAAGCAGGAAATGGAACAGATTTTAAAGTAAGTTTAGGGGCTGGAAAATGGGGGAGGGGATGAAAGAACAAAAGGGAAGGTCTGTGATAGGATAGAAGGCAGGAGAAGTAAAGAGGCATTAAGAGATATTCAAGGCAAGAGGAGCTGGTAATGGGACAGGTTAAGAAACAAAGGATGGCTCTAGATGAAGTGTAAATTGCGCTGGCAGAATGAAAGACAGCTGCCGTGTGGGAGAGAGGAAAAAAGGCACAAACAAAAAGTGTGGATAAAAAAATATATATATGATAGGGGCTGAGGTTATGATCTGAAATTGTTGAACTCTATGTTGAGTCCAGAGGGTTGTAAAGTGCCTAATCAAAAGATGAGGTGCTGTTCCTCGAGCTTTCGCGGAGCTTCCGTGGAACAATGCAAGAGGCCAAGGACGGAGAGGTCCAAGTGGGAGTGGAGCGGTGAATTAAAGTGACAGGCGACTGGAACCTCGGGGTGTCCCTTACGGACTGAATGGAGGTGTTCCTCAAAGCGGTCACCCAATCTGCGTTTGGTCTCCCCAATGTAGAGGAGACCACATCGTGAGCAGCGAATACAGTACACTAAATTGCAAGAAGTACAAGTAAATCGCTGTTTCACCTGGAAGGGGCAATTGGGGCCCTGGACAGTGGGAAGGGGGGAGGTATAAGGGCATGTGTTGCATCTCCTGCGCTTGCACAGGAAGGTGCCGGGCAAAGGGGAAGGGGTGCTGGGAGTGATAGAGGAGTGGATTAGGGTGTCGCGGAGGGAGCGGTCCCTACGGAATGCTGAAAAGGGGAGGTGAGGGGAAGATGCGTTTGGTGGTGGGATCACGCTGGAGGTGGTGGAAATGGCGGAGGATGATTCATTGAATGTGGAGGCTGGTGGGGTGAACGGTGAGGACAAGGGGAACTCTATCGTGGTTCCGGGAGGGCGGGGCAGGGGTGAGGGCAGAAGTGCGGGAGATAGAACGGACACGGTCGAGGGCCGTGTCAACCACGGTATAGGGGAATCCTCGGTTGAGGAAAAAGGAAGACATGTCAGAAGCACTGGTATGGAAGGTAGCAGCGTCAGAGCAGATGTGGTGGAGATGGAGAAACAGGGACAATGTAATAGAGTCCTTACAGGAGGCGGGCTGGGAGGAAGTGTAGTCCAGGCAGCTGTGGGAGTCAGTGGGCTTGTAGTGAATGTTTGTCAATAACCTTTTCCCCAGAGATGGAGTCGGAGAAGTCGAGGAAAGGAAGGGTCGGAGATGGACCATGTAAAGGCGAGGGAAGGGTGGAAATTGGAAGCAAAGTGAATGAAATTGTCTAGTTCAGGGCGAGAGTGGGAAACGGCACCGATACAGTCATCAATGTACCAGAAAAAGAGGTGAGGGAGGGGACCCGAGTAGGACTGGAACAAAGAGTGTTCCACATATCCCACGAAAAGGCAGGCATAGCTAGGACCCATGTGGGTACCCATAGCAACAGCTTTGATTTGGAGGAAATGAGTGGAGTCAAAGGAGAAGTTGTTCAATGTGAGAACAAGTTCAGCCAGGCGGAGGAGGGTGGTGGTGGATGGGGACTGGCTGGGCCTCTGTTCAAGGAAGAAGCGGAGCGCCCTCAGGCCATCCTGGTGGGGGATGGAGGTGTAGAGGGATTGGACGTCCATAGTGAAAAGGAGGCGGTTGGGGCCAGGAAACTGGAAACTGTTAAAGTGGCGGAGGGCGTCGGAAGAGTCGTGGATGTAGGTGGGAAGAGACTGGACAAGGGGAGAAAAAAAGAGTCGAGATAGGAAGAGATAAGTTCCGTAGGGCAAGAACAGGCTGAAACAATGGGTCTACCAGGGCAGTCCTGTTTGTGGATCTTGGGAAGGAGGTAGAAGCGGGCTGTGCGGGGTTGGGGAACTATGAGGTTGGCGGCCATGGCGGGGGGGGGGGGGGGGGGGGGAGATCTCCAGAGGAGATGAGGTCAGTGACAGTCTTGGAAATGGTGGCTTGATGTTCGGTAGTGGGGTCATGGGCCAGGCGGAGGTAGGAGGTGGTGTTGGAGTGCTGGCGTTCAGCTTCCGCTAGGTAGAGGTCGGTTCACCAAACAACAACAGCACCACCCTCGTCAGCAGGTTTAATGACTATGAGAGAATGGAGTGCTACAAGTTCAGAGGGAGGTAGGTTGGAGTGAGTGAGGGGAGCAGAGAAATGGAGACGGCCGATGTCACAGCGGCAGTTTACAATGAAAAGATCTAGAGAGGGTAAGAGGCCAGGGGGAGGGGTTCAGGTAGAATGAGAATTCTGAACGCAGGAGAAAGGGTCAGCCGTGCAGGGGGGTTAGACTTCTGGTCAAAGAAGTGGGCACGGAGATGAAGGCGGTGGAAAAAGAGCTCAGCATCGTGCCGAGCTCGAAACTCATTGAGGTGGGGGTGTAAGGGGATGAAGCTCAGGCCTTAGCTGATGAGCTGCTTTGGGGGACAGTGAGTCAATTGAGGGTGGGGAGGGGCAAGGGAGCAGGGTTTTGATGGGAGCTGAATAATGGCTTTGGTTTTTCCAATATTCAATTGGTGCAAGTTCTGGCTCATCGCCAGAAGGCAGCATGGAGGAGAACACAGGAGAGATGGTGGAGGAGGAGAGAATAAATCACCAGAGTAAGGCTGAGGAGGTCAAGAAGGGATAATGAGCCATTGTTGCAGGCGCAGAGGATGTTGCTGATGACCAATTGGGACCATTTCAATGTGGTAACAGGGAATTTTGGGAGAGATGAGCATAGGGCTGAATGGAAATGACTTCAAGGGTTTTGGAGAGAAAAGGCAGGGTCAAAATGAGACAGTGGTTTGAAAAGAGAGGGGTGAGGTGGATTTTCTTGAGGACAGGGTGGTAATTATGGACTTGAAAAAGACACTGTGCAAATGATGATGTCAGCAAGCAGTTGAGGCCTTTGGATGGGGAGGGTGGGAGCAGGAGGTGGATCAGAGGATATGAGTCTGGTGAGGGCAGGAGGGAGGGGGAGCAGGAGGTGGATCAGAGGAGACGAGTCTGGTGAGGGTGGGAGGGAGGGGGAGCAGGAGGTGGATCAGAGGAGGGGAGGGGGAGCAGGAGGTGGATCAGAGGAGACGAGTCTGGTGAGGGCGGGAGGGAGGGGGAGCAGGAGGTGGATCAGAGGAGACGAGTCTGGTGAGGGCGGGAGGGAGGGGGAGCAGGAGGTGGATCAGAGGAGACGAGTCTGGTGAGGGTGGGAGGGAGGGGGAGCAGGAGGTGGATCAGAGGATACGAGTCTGGTGAGGGTGGGAGGGAGGGGGAGCAGGAGGTGGATCAGAGGAGACGAGTCTGGTGAGGGAGGGAGGGAGGGAGGGAGGGGGAGCAGGATGTGGATCAGAGGATACGAGTCTGGTGAGGGCGGGAGGGAGGGGGAGCAGGAGGTGGATCAGAGGAGACGAGTCTGGTGAGGGAGGGGGAGCAGGAGGTGGATCAGAGGAGACGAGAATGGTGAGGGCGGGAGGGAGGGGGAGCAGGAGGTGGATCAGAGGATACGAGTCTGGTGAGGGTGGGAGGGAGGGGGAGCAGGAGGTGGATCAGAGGAGGGGAGTCTGGTGAGGGTGGGAGGGAGGGGGAGCAGGAGGTGGATCAGAGGAGACGAGTCTGGTGAGGGAGGGAGGGAGGGAGGGAGGGAGGGGGAGCAGGATGTGGATCAGAGGAGACGAGTCTGGTGAGGGTGGGAGGGAGGGGGAGCAGGAGGTGGATCAGAGGAGACGAGTCTGGTGAGGGTGGGAGGGAGGGGGAGCAGGATGTGGATCAGAGGAGACGAGTCTGGTGAGGGCAGGAGGGAGGGGGAGCAGGAGGTGGATCAGAGGAGACGAGCCTAGTGAGGTCGGGAGGGAGGGTAAGTGATGGGGATAAACTGCAGTCATATTGGTTCAGGGCTGTAATGGGGAAGGAGGCTGAGGAGATGGGGAAGGAGGAGACGGAGATGGTCTTGATTTTTGAGGCCTGACAATGCCGTTTTTTAAAATTTTCAGCCCCTCCCTGTGCGAAGTGTCGGAACTCTGCTCCGGTTCGCCTGCAACAATGTAGCTAGACTGGGATCTCAGTGTGCGAGTGATCAGGGACACAGACTCACAGCTCATCACGACATCCCCCTCCCCAGCTTCCGGCTCCGTGACCCCCCCTCCCCGGCACCGAGCCCCCTCCCTTGGCTCTGAGTCCAGCTCCGTGCCCTGTCCCCCTGCACACATTGTATACCAGCACCCCATCCAAGGTTACCTTAAAATGGTCATTCTTTGAAAACCTATGGAGTGGGACACACAAAGCTACTGATTCTGTCCCTATAAATACCATCTCGACCAATATTGTCCCTACAGATACCTATAGAGGAGCAGGAGCTTTACAGGAAACGGGCTCATACAGGGGGAGCTCCTGTCCAAGGAGGGAAGCACAGGCTGATGCTTATGCGTGCATACACACGCATAGAGAGCTTATATGCAATGGCAATTGAAATGACTACATACGAGGGAGCCCATTACTGCACTACTGCCCTCTACAATAACCCCTTTAGTGCCCCATTTCCAGCTCCATTTGCATTTCCCCATTAATGATGCAGTATAAATGGTGTGCCACTTAAAGGGGCGACACATTCCATCTTACAGATGTGTGGCCCATTGACGCTGGAGCCGAGGGACACTTTCAGGAAGTGTGGTGGAAATCTGGGGAATCACTTTTAAAGGCAGAGTGAAAATAAAAGAACAACTGAATATAACAAAGAATTATTTCATATTTGAATCACACTGCTTACTTATAATATCCTCATAGATGTTCTCTTCAGACACAGTTTTGGAAAGTGTTATTTTAGTCTTGTTGCCATCTTTGTTACGAGTCCTCTCACTCGCCGCTGGTGTCTGGAGGATCTGAAGACCTTCCGCATCTTCAAACTCAAAGGACTTCCTGCAAAGAGAGGGTTGCAGTGTATGGAGTCAGGTCAAGGAGGAAAGACTCTGGAGTTCAGGAGTATCGCAGGTAGAAGTGGGTTACACGTGACAATGGCACCACTAGTCACCCAACATCCAGGAGATCGTCCCTAGGGACAAGGCCCCAAAATGAAAACATAAATTCAGAGAGAGTTACAGCACTGGTCTTCACATCAATCTCTAGGTGATCTTAGATCCTTAGCACTAGATATTACATCTCTTTCCACCCTCAATAAACCAAACTCTTGATGAACACAAAGAAGGTAGGGGAGAGAGAGAGAGGAGGGGAAGGGGGGTGGGGGGAGAGAAGAGAGGCACAAAGCAGATATTTGAAAATCAAGAGAATACATAGGAGCCCACCTGTTGTGTGGCTCGCAGTCACCCAGTCATTGGGTGGGAGCAGCGGGACTTGCAAAGTATTATTCTGCAGTGCGGGTAGAACTTGACCTTCATGTTTAACTGGCCCTTCCAGGTCTTGGCTATTGAAGGCACAACCTGATAGTCAATTAGAGGTCAACCGTTAAGCATGTCTCGAGGTCATTTAGAGGTTGATTGCTCAGCATTACCCGAGGTCAATTAAAGACAAGCACCTGGCATTCTTTTGCTACTGTACTTCAAGAATGTTCAGGTGTGGTTTGCTGTTGTTTTTATACATAGTCTGAAGTGAGACAGAGTGACACATGCTGGGGCTGTCAATCATTTATCTCACCTCGACATTTCCACGCCTCGCCTAGCGAGCTGATCATTTGAACCTAACACAACAGGGCTGAAGAAAAGAGTAATCAGAGTAATGGGTGGGAATCTCCTGCTGTCTGCCCTGGTCGCCCGCCTGCAGCTCTCACTCATTCCTCTGCGGCACATCAATCCTATTTATCATAACCACCACAGATACTTGTGGGGCCCATCGTCAACCAGCCACCTTGTGAAAGGTGAATAATGGACTCCTGCAACCAGCTGCTCTCAACCTTCTCAATGGGGGGCGTCAACCAACTGGGGAGTTTACCACCAGTAATTAACGACCTGCTAATCCCGTTCCCAGGAATTGCTTCACGTTTCCCACAATTGTGTTAGGGACGAGTTAAAGATGGAGAAACAGGAATTCTGTCTCCTGTGAAAAGAGGAATTTCACTCGGTTAACATTTGCTGCCTCTGTGGTGAAGCTGTTTTATTGAACAATTGCTGCATGTTGTCCACAATTATTCACTTCTTGCCGTTTTACCAAATATGGCAACGGCTCGGTTAAAGCACCAAATAGATTTGGACAAAACACATGCATTTTACTCATTCTTTCCCCTCTCTGACAGTCCAACAAATATCCCCGTCAAGGAGATGGTCAAGCCCCAAAACTGTGGAAGGGGCGCGAGAAAAGTGTACCAGCAAGCACTTGGTCTAACAAGTAAGGGAGCTATTCACAAAGTATAAGCTTTACAAGAGGCTGCTAGAAGTGCTGATTCTACGGAGTTTGGAGTGCAAGGTCAGTTCCACAGAAAGAGCATCCCTCCACGTCATCTACCCACAGAGCTCGAGGAAAAATACATCCCTTGTTCTCTCTCTTTTTAAAAAATTCTTTTTTCTTTTGCTGATTCATGCTGGGATGAAGCCCTTTGGACCCGGGCAGCCTGAGAGACTTCCTTCAAACTGGCATTGTTCATCAGTGTGAGCATCAGAATGCTCAATCAAGGATCCTGTTCCCGTCCTCGCCAGACATCCACCCAACAAGGCTAATTGCATAGTGATCAGCAAGGGGAACCCGGGCAGGCTTTCCCCACACCACCGACCACCCTGGGGGTACTGAACCCAACGGTAGCACCCCTACCACCAGCACCAACCAGAGACTGAACCAGGGCTTGCCCCACTCAGGTACTTCCTCACAGTTGTCAGTCATCAGGTTCAGTGTCAGAAGATTGTGGGGTCAAGTCCCACTCCAGACACTTGAGCACAAAATTAAGGCCGATACTCCCAGTGCAACACTGAGGGAGTGCTGCACTGTCGGAGGTGCCGTCTTTCGGATGAGACGCTAAACCGAGGCCCCGCCTGCTCTCCTCAGGTGATGTAAAAGATCCCATGGCACAATTTTGAAGAAGAGCTCACCGCTGGTGCGATGGGCAACTTTTATCCCTCAACCAACATCATTAAATAACAGATTATCTGGTCATTGTCCTATTGCTGTTTGTGGGAGCTTGCTGTGCACACATGGGCTGCCACGTTTCCTACATTACAACAGAGACTACACTTCAAAAGTACTTCATTGGCGGTAAAACATTTTAGGATGTCCAGAGGTCGTCAAAAGGCGCTGTTGAAATGCAAATTTGTTCTTTCTCTTTTCTTTTTCACATTGTGCACCCATCCACTGAACGGCTGGGGAACTGTTCCAATTCTTTTCCAAGGTAATTTGTTTTACTGTTCAAGTCCGATCACACTGTTTGGTTGAAAGCCCTTCTCCAAACCACGCTGTAACAGGTGCAGGTGCCTTAGAACACCCACTTGTGTTGTAAACCACAGCTTCAGATGTTCTGTGATGATAAAAAAAAAACTTGGAAAAGAGGTTTCCCAAAGCTGAAACCATCCACTATAATCCAGTGTCATTTGGCCGTAACTGAGGAGTTCTTGCCTGGTTTGGGCGTGCACCAGAGTTCTCTTTAAGCTGCGTTGGCCGCGCAGCGATCTGGTGCTCCCACGCAGGCTGCTCGCCGGCTTTTCAACTGGAATAACCGCACATGCGCAAAAATTTGAATGGGCCACGCAGCCACTTAAAGGGGCCTCGCACTCAAAAAAAAAACTCACAGGGAAAATTGGCGAGCACCATGTTATTCTGGAATTAGGAAACTTTCCAAGATAAAGCAATCAGAAAAACCTAGGCAAGGAACTAAACAAAAAATACACAAACAAGGTATTATTTTCCCCACTGTCCTGTTCTTGAAACAGAACAAACAGCATTCGCGCTCTGCCCAGTTACACCTGATGAGGACAATGCGACCTCACAGCAACAACTTGTATTTATAGCGTCTTGAGCAGAGTAAAACATCCCACGGTGCTTCACAGGAGCGTTATCAAACAAAATTTGACACTGAGCCATATAAGGAGATATTAGAACAGGTGAAGAGGTAGGTTTTAGGGAGTGCCTTAAAGGGAGGGAGGGGGGGAGAGGGGGGGAGAGAGAGAGAGAGAGAGGGGGAGAGAGAGAGGGAGAGAGAGGGAGAGAGGGAGAGAGAGAGAGAGAGAGGGAGAGAGAGAGAGGGAAGAGGGGTTTGGGGAGGGAGCTGAAGGTACAGCCGCCAATGGTGGAGTTATTCTATGTTAAAGGCACGATATAAATGCAAGTTGTTGTTGTCATTGTCTTGCTCTAGTGATAGCTGATACGCATCTGTACTCAATGCTTGTACAGGGCACGAGTTATACATGACACCCAGTCCCTGCTTAAATTGGACACTGGCTGGTATGTGGACATCCGTTCCCCCTCCTGCCCTGAAGATAGTGACTCATGCGGGGCTATGATTGAACAGGTTGGCCCCCACTCACAGCCC